>NC_142802.1:41741322-41746322 GCF_049724085.1 Artemia sp. Qi Xiang Cuo
TACAAACGCGTTTAAAAAATATTAGTCTTCTGAGAAAAACTTTCTATTTGTAGTTGACTCGGTAATGATAACCGCTACTTCGATTAATGTTAATAATAAAAGGGTAAGTTGGAAACAAATTTACTGGAATTCCAAAAAGAGACTGAGTAGCAGTGTCATATTCAGGAGGGGGGGGGGGGTACCCAGTTTGACTCCCATCCCTCTGAACTTTTATGACTTGTCAAAAAGTAAAAAATATATATAAACAACTTTTTGATGCGTTTCGTAGTTTTTTTGTACTCCGGACCGAAAATCCTGGATACCGTCTTGACCGTCAAAAATAGTATCGAATCGAAATGAAAAGTATATTATTGGAATCGCTATGGTCAAAAATCTTTAGCAGGAAATTTAAAGCCCCTACAACAACATCAACAAGGAAAATAAATTGTTGCATGGAAGGCACAGATGTGTTTTTGAACAAATAAGCCAGGCCATCGCATAAAAAAAAAGCAAGTTTAGTACGGAACAGCACTCATAAAAAAAAATAATACAAATTTTGGATTGACTATCGAAATGCAGCTTAAATTCTGGGTAAGCTGCATTTGGGTGGAGGCTAAAAGAAGACGTTTCTCGTGACAGTGAAATTTGATAAGGAGCCAATCGGAGGGTTTAGAAAATATTACCGTCGTCGAGATCTCCAGTGGCTGGAGATCCTAGAGCCTGCCACCCTTGAGTGAAACTTCTAGAAGAAGACACGTCGTCGTCTGCTGGGCGCCATGATGAGCCTGGATGCGGCTTGAACGTGCAACAAGTACAATTAAGTATATTTTTGGTATCGACCAATTGAAAAATTGTTAACTCTGCCACACTTCCTTCCCCTAGAGATTTGGTATGTAGCTAAAAATATCTCCCTCACAATCAGAATTGTTGTGCTGTACGAAATCTTTGACTGACGTGTCATGTCTTTGTCAATTAATTAAAAAACAAAAGATTTTCCGAGGCAAGTAAAAAGCAAGTTGAAACTTAAAATGATCAAAATTTATTACTTCACAGCTTATCTAACTTATATAGATAAAATTAATACAAATAAACCAACTAATTATGTTTCCTTATGTTTCTAGGATCAAAGAAAACTAGCACTTTACTGAAAACACCAAAGTCAAGAATAAGAAACAGGACTATTGATAAGGGAGTCGAAAGTGAGTATGTAGCCGGACAGCAATAGACTAATCTTTAAAGTTTTTTATAGTCTTATGCCAGTTTCAGTATACAGAAATATTGGATTGATTTATCAGGTAGCGTTTACTGTACCAAAACTCCTATATTATGTTGTGTTTTCAGTAAAGCGCTAGTTCTCTATAATCCTAGAGACATAGGGAAACATAATTAGTATGTTTATTTAATAAAAGAACTCAAACTTGAACACAAAGACACACAAAGACCCACGGAGAGAGAGAGAGAGAGAAAGAAAATAGCACACACAACACAGACACACGAACATACGCACGAAGACAAACGTAGAGACAGGCAAATACACATTCAGACATACAGGCATAGAGAGAAACAGAGACAGGCAAATTTACTTTCAGACACAGGGACACGGTGAGAGAGAGACAAAAAACACACACACAAACACGCAGTCAAACACACAAAGACACACATAGGGACAGACAAACATACACGCAAAAACAAAGACGCTCACAGAGAGAGAGAGAGGGAGGGAGAGAGAGAGAGAGAGAGAGAGAGAGAGAGAGAGAGAGAGAGAGAGAGAGAGAGAGAGAGAGAGAGAGAGAGAGAGAGAGAGAGAGAGAGAGAGAGAGAGAGAGAGAGAGTGAGAGAGAGAGAGAGAGAGAGAAAGAAAGAGGAAGAGAGGGAGAGGGAGAGAGAGAGAGAGAGAGAGAGAGAGAGAGAGAGAGAGAGAGAGAGAGAGAGAGAGAGAGAGAGAGAGAGAGAGAGAGAGAGAGAGAGAGAGAGAGAGACAGACAGACAGACAGACAGACAGACAGACAGATAGACAGACAGACAGTCAGTCAGAGAGACAGTTAGACACACACACACGCGCAAAAAGACGCTCTGACCCACAGGCACGGTGAGGGAGAGACAAAAAATACACACAAACGCACAGAGTCAAACATACAAACACATAAAGACAGACAAATAGAAAGACAAACAGACGCTCAGACACACAGAGATAGAGACAGAAAAATAGAGAGACATACAAACGCACAAAGACAGACACAGAGACAGGCAAACAGACAATCAGACACACAGGCACAGAGAGATAGAGAGACGAAACACATACAAATACACCAAGTCAGACAGCAAAACACGCAAAGACAGACAGAGAGACAGGCAAACAGACGCTAAGACACATACAGGCACGGTGAGCGAGAGACAAAAAATACACGTAAAGACACAGAGTCAGACACACAAACACATAAAGACAGAGACAGACAAACAGACAGTCAGACATACAAACAAAGAGAGGGAGAGGTCAAAACATATACAAACACACAGATTCAGACACACAAACACACAAAGACAGACATAGAGACAAACAAACAGACGCACAGGCACAGTGAGAGAGAGAGAGAGAGAGAGAGCGAGAGAGAGAGAGAGAGAGAGAGAGAGAGAGAGAGAGAAAGATAGAGAGAGAGAGAAAGAGAGAGAGAGAAAGAAAGAGAGAGAGAGAGATACAAAAAAAACACTCACACACACAAAGAGTCAGACACATAAACCTACAAAGACAAACACAGAGACTGGAAAACACACGCTCAGACATACAGGCACGGTGAGAAACAGAGAAAAACCAACACAAACACACAGAGTGTTCCGATACACGGGCATAGAGAGGGAGAGAGAGGAAAAAACATACAAACACAAAAATTCAGTCTTTTTAGTCAGTTTTGTAGTCATATTCAGGTCTTTTTTTTGCTAATTAATTAATTTTAAACGCTAACATAATGTTCAAGGTTGAATCAGCTTGAACAGTAAAAATACCCCCTTAATGGGGGTATTTTTTACTACATTGGGTACCTGCAGCCTATCTATAACATCTCCGGGTACCTGCAGTTAAGCTTCCGCACCCCTGCTACCCGGAATCAACCTTTAGCTGCCCCCTGGGTACCTCCGGCAAAACTGCCAAACCCCGAATACTTGCAGCCAATCTGCTTTAACAGCTAGTAAATAATGTGGTTTGTATGGCAATTTCATGCAAACTTGCACTGTTTTTAAGGATTTGGCCTTTTTCTCGCATGCTAGTAGGTTAGGTTAAACTAACCTACTCTATCTCTCTGTGCCTGTGTGTCTGAACGTCCGTTTGTCTGTCTCTGTGTCTTTCTTTGTAAATTTGTGTGTCCAGCTCTGTGCGTTTGTTTTTGTCTCTCTCTCACCATGCCTGTGTGTCTGAGCGTCTGTTTGCCTTTGTCTGTCTTTGTGTGTTTATGTGTCTGACTCTGTGTGTTTGATTATGTTTTGTCTAAATCTATGTGTGTGTGTCTCTGAGCGTCTCTCTGTCTGTCTCTGTGTCTGTCTTTGTGTATCTGAGTCTGTGTGTGTTTTTTTCTCTCACTCACCGTGTTTGTGTTTCTGACCGTCTGTTCGTCCGTCTGTCTTTTTGTGTTCATATGTCCTATTCTGAGTGTTTGTATGTGTTTTTGTCACTCTGTCTCTCTCTGTGTCTGTGTGTCTGAGCGTCTGTTTGTCTTTCTCTTTGTCTTTCTTTGTGTGCTTTTGTGTCTGTTTTTGCGTGTTTTTGTGTTTGACTCTGTCTGTTTGTATGTGTTTTTGTCTCCCTCCCTCTCTTTCTCTCTCTCATTCTCTCTCTCTCTCTCTGTGGTTGTTTGTCTGAACGTCTGTTTGTCTGTCTCTGTGTCTGTCTTTGTGCTTTTTTGTCTGACTGTGTGTTTGTCTCTCTCTCTCTCTCTCATCTAGCCTCATTCTCTCTCTCTCTCTCTCTCTCTCTCTCTCTCTCTCTCTCTCTCTCTCTCTCTCTCTCTGTGCCTCTTTGTCTGAACGTCTGTTTGTCTGTCTCTGTGTCTGCCTTTGTGCTTTTTGTCTGAGTGTGTGTTTGTCTCTCTCTCTCTCTCTCTGTCTCTCACCCTCTCTCTCTCTCTCTCTCTCTCTCTCTCTCTCTCTCTCTCTCTCACCGTGTCTGTGTGTCTGAACGTCTGTTTGTCTGTCTCTGTGTCTGTCTTTAAGTGTTTGTATTTATTTTTGTCTCTGTCTCTCTCTGTGCTTGTGTGTCTGAGCGTCTGTTTGTCTCCCTTTCTTTCTGTCTTTTTTGTGTTTGTGTGCCCGACTCTGTTTGTATATGTTTGTTGACCCTGTGTATTTGTATATGTTTTATCTACCTCTCTGTGTCTGAGCGTCTGTTTGTCTGTCTCTGTGTCTGTATTTGTGTGTTTGGGTTCCGAAGCTGTGTGTTTGCGTATTTTTTTGTTGTTCTTTCACCGTGATTGTTTGTTTGAATGTCTGCTTGCCTGTCTCTGTGTCTGACCCTGTGTGTTTTTATGTGTTTTGTTTATCTCTATGTGTCTGTCGGTCCGAGCGTCTGTTTGTCTGTCTCTGTGTCTGTCTTTGTGTGGCTATGTGTCTGAATGTGTGCATTTGTATGTGTTTTTTTTTCTGTGTTTTTTTTTGTGCCTGACTCTGTGTGTTTGTACGTGTTTTGTCTAACTCTGTGTCTGTGTGTCTAAGCGTATATTTGTCTGTCTTTGTGTGTTTATATGTCTGATTCTGTGTGTTTGTATATGTTTTGTCTACATCTCTGTGCCTGTGTGTCTGAGCGTTTTTTTGCCTGTCTCTTTGTCATTCTTAGCGTGTTTGTTTGTCCGATTCTGTGTGTTTGTGTTTGTCTCTCTCTCTCTCTCTCTCTCTCTCTCTCTCACCATGCCTGTGTGTCTGAGCGTCTGTTGTCCTGTCACTGTTCTGTCTTTGTGTGTTTATGCGTCTGACTCTGTGTCTTTGTATATGTTTTGTCTAGCTCTCTAAGTCTGTGTGTCTCACCGTGCGTTTGTCTG
>NC_142802.1:41753822-41780889 GCF_049724085.1 Artemia sp. Qi Xiang Cuo
AAAGTAGGTAAAATAATGTCATATCAAAATAATGTCATATTTTGTGTTTGACTCTGTGTGTTTTTATGTATGTATGTTTGTATTTCCAAAAAAAGCCGTCGGGCCATAGGAAAAAAAAGCAGAACATAAACACAACAAAACCAACAAGAAAAACATAAATAAATTGAAAAGAAAAAATGTACTTATATATGAATGTTCACGAAATTATTTATAAAGAGATAAATCTTTCACGAAGTATCAGCCCTTCTTCAACATACTTAGCCAGATTCCTTAATGTCATTTTTAACTCGTGATCCTGCAGTACCTTCCACCCACCTTCTATATGTCAACACTAAACAAAAACACTCATTCTCGGATCCACCAGTTCCTTACAATGCCCCAAAAAATGAAAAATATCCTCATCATCTTCCCCACTCATCGGACGAGGGACTGGGTTAACACTATAACCCCTAAATTTCCTCTCTTTTCTTAGTATCAATCGACCCTCACCTTAAGTTCTAAATCCATTTTATTTCTTACTCTTTGTACCCCAACTTAAAATAAACTCCCCCCCCACGTGTCCATCACCTTACTACACAGACTTAGAGTTCCCGAGGCCTCCTTCCGAGCCTGCCACTGCTGAATTATACAGTATATGCTGTATATGTATTTTGTATATCTCACCATGTCTGTGTGTCTGAGAGTGTGTTTACCCGTCTGTGTGTCTTTATTTGTGTGTTTGTTTGTCCGACTCTGTGTGTTTGTATGTGTTTTTGTCTCTCTCTCTCTCTCTCTCTCTCTCTCTCTCTCTCTCTCTCTCTTCTCTCTGTCACTGAGTGTCTGTTTGGCTGTCTCTATGTCTGTCTTTATGTGTTTGTGTATCTGACACTGTGTGTTTGTGTGTGTTTCTGCTTCCCTCTTTCTTTTTGCCTCTGTGTCTGATTTTTTTCTTTCTCGATGCTTGTATTTGTGCTTGTGTTTGTATGTTTGACCCTGTGTGTTTGTGTGTGTTTTTTGTCTCTCTCTCATCGCGCATGTGTGTGCGGCTTTTTGCATGTCTCTGTGTCTGTCTTTGTGTCTCTGACTCTGTGTGTTTGTATGTCTGTTTGACTGTCTTTGTGTCATTCTTTGTGAGTTTGTTTGTCCGACCCTTTGTGTTTGTGTATGCTTGTGTATCTCTTTCACCATGCCTGTGTGTCTGAGCGTCTGTTTTCCCGTCTGTGTGTCTGTTTTAGTGTGTTATGCGTATGACTCTGTGTATTTATATATATTTTGTCTATCTCTCTGTGTCTGTGTGTCTGAGCGTCTGTTTGCCTGGGTCTGTGTCTTTCCTTGTGTATTTGGGTGTCTGATTCTGTGTGTTTGTATTTCTTTTTCTCTCTCTGTGTCTATGTGTCTGATCGTTTATTTGTCTGTTTCTGTGTCTATCTTTGTGCGTGCGTGTCTCTGTGTCTGGCTTTGTGTGTTTGTCCGTCTTAATCGGGTTGTTTGTGTTATTTTTTGTCCCCCTCACCGTGCCCGTGTGTCTGAGCATCTGGTTGACTTTCTCTGTGGCTGACTCTGTGTGTTCGTATGTGTTTTTGTCACTCTCTCTATCTCACTGTGCCTGTGTGTCTGACCGTTCGTTTGTCTGTCTCTGTGTCTTTCTTTGTAAATTTGTGTGTCCAGCTCTGTATGTTTGTTTTTGTCTCTCTCTCACCATGCCTGTATGTCTGAGCGTCTGTTTGCCTGTATCTCTGTCTGTCTTTGTGTGTTTAAGTGTCTGACTCTGTGCGTTTGTTTATGTTTTGTCTAAATCTATGTGTGTGTGTCTCTGAGCGTCTCTCTGTCTGTCTCTGTGTCTGTTTTTGTGTATCTGAGTCTGTGTGTGTTTTTTTCTCTCACTCACCGTGTTTGTGTTTCTGATAGTCTGTTCGCCCGTCTGTCTTTTTGTGTTCGTATGTCCGATTCTGAGGGTTTGTATGTGTTTTTGTCACTCTGTCTCTCTCTGTGTCTGTGTGTCTGAGCGTCTGTTTGTCTTTCTCTTTGTCTTTCTTTGTGTGCTTTTGTGTCTGTTTTTGCGTGTTTTTGTGTTTGACTCTGTCTGTTTGTATGTGTTTTTGTCTCCCTCCCTCTCTTTCTCTCTCTCATTCTCTCTCTGTGCCTGTTTGTATGAACGTCTGTTTGTCTGTCTCTGTGTCTGTCTTTGTGCTTTTATGTCTGACTGTGTGTTTGTTTCTCTCTCTCTCTCTTTCTCTCTCTCATCGTGCCTCATTCTCACTCTCTCTCTCTGTGCCTGTTTGTCTGTCTCTGTGTCTGTCTTTGTGCTTTTTGTCTGACTGTGTGTTTCTCTCTCTCTCTCTCTCTCTCTCTCTCTCTCTCTCTCTCTCTCTCTCTCTCTACCGTTTCTGTGTGTCTGAGAGTCTGTTTGCCTGTCTCTGTGTCTGTCTTTGAGTGTTTGTATGTACTTTTGTCTCTATCTCTCTCTGTGCTTGTGTGTCTGAGCGTCTGTTTGTCTGCCTCTCTTTCTGTCTTTTTGTGTTTGTGTGCCCGACTCTGTTTGTATATGTTTGTTGACTCTGTGTATTTGTATATGTTCTGTCTACCTCCCTGTGTCTGAGCGTCTGTTTGTCTGTCTCTGTGTCTGTATTTGTGTGTTTGGGTTCCGAAGCTGTGTGTTTACGTGTTTTTTTGTCGCTCTTTCACAGTGATTGTGTGTTTGAATGTCTCCTTGCCTGTCTCTGTGTCTGTGTGTCTGACTCTGTGTGTTTGTATGTGTTTTGTCTATCTCTATGTGTCATTCGGTCTGAGCGTCTGTTTGTCTGTCTCTGTGTCTGTCTTTGTGTGGCTATGTGTCTGAATGTGTGCATTTGTATGTGTTTTCTTGTCTCTCTTTCACCGTGCCCGTGTGTTTGAGCGTCTGTTTGCCTGCCTCTGTGTTTTTTTGTGCCTGACTCTGTGTGTTTGTACGTGTTTTGTCTAACTCTGTGTCTGTCTGTCTAAGCGTATATTTGTCTGTCTTTGTGTGTTTATATGTCTGATTCTGTGTGTTTGTATATGTTTTGTCTACATCTCTGTGCCTGTGTGTCTGAGCGTTTTTTTGCCTGTCTCTTTGTCATTCTTAGCGTGTTTGTTTGTCCGATTCTGTGTGTTTGTGTTTGTCTCTCTCTCTCTCACCATGCCTGTGTGTCTGAGCGTCTGTTTTCCCGTCTCTGTGTCTGTCTTTGTGTGTTTATGCGTCTGACTCTGTGTCTTTGTATATGTTTTGTCTAGCTCTCTAAGTCTGTGTGTCTCACCGTGCGTTTGTCTGTCTCTTTGTCTGTCTTTGTCTGTTTGGATGTCCGAATCTGTGTGTTTTTAGTTTTTTTGTCTCTCTCTCACTGTGCTTGTGTATTTGAGTGTCTCCTTAACTGTCTCTGTGTCTGTCTTTGTGTGCCTGACTCTGTGTGTTTGTGTGTGTTTCCTCTCTCTATCACCTTACCTTTGGGTGGGTCTGACTTTGCCTTTGTGTGTGTTTGATTCTGTGTGTTTGTTTTCGTTTTTGTTTCTCTCTCATTTGTTTTTGTTTGTCTCTCTCTCTCTTAGTCTGTGTGTCTGAACGTCTGTCTCTGTGTCTGTATTTTTGTGTGTGACTGTGTGTATGTGTCTCTCTGTCTTTCCCTCTCTCTCTCTCTCTCTCTTTCTTTCTCACCGTGTCTGTGTGTCCGAGCGTCTGTTTGCCTGTTTCTGTGTCTGTCTTTGTGTGTTTCTATGTGTTTTGTCTCTTTCTTTCTCTCTCTCTCTCTCTCTCTCTCTCTATGCCTGTTTGTCTGAGCGTCTGTTTGTCTGCCTCTCTTTCTGTCTTTTGTGTTTGTGTGCCCGACTCTGTGTGTATATGTTTGTTTTGTCTCTCTCTCACCATGCCTGTGTGTCTGAGCTTCTATTTGCCCGTCTCTGTGTCTGTCTTTGTGTGTCTGACTCAGTGTTTTTATAGGTTTTGCCTCTCTTTCCCTCTCTCTCTCTCTCTCTTTCTCTCTGTGTCTAAACGTCTGTGTGTCTATGTGTCTGACTTTGTGTGTTTGTATTTGGTTTTGTTTCTCTCTCTCTCTCTCTCTGTGTCTGTGTGTCTGATCGCCTGTTTGTCTGTCTTCTCTCTCTCTTTCTCTTTCTCTCTCTCCCTCTCTCTCTCTGTGCCTGTGTATCTAAACCTCTGTGCGTCTGTCTGTCTGTTTCTCTCTCTCTCTCTGTGTCTCTGTGTCTTATCGTCTTTGTCTTCAGTTCTTTGTCAGAGTTCAACCTGTCAACACCTCTCTAAGTTCAAATCTACAGTGAATGAGACCTTTGTTCAAATGGCAAAACAAAAACAATACTGTCCAGAATGCCGACTACGAGTTACTTCTAACTCAATCAAATGTGCCAATTGTGACTCTTGGTTCCACGCAGGGACCGAATAGTGTGCCAGGATAGACATTACTAATTGGAGTAACTCCTGGATGTGCCTTGACTGCTCCACTAAATCCAAGGTAAACCTTACTTCTTCTCCGGGTCTTTCTGTACCCAGTTCTGGCTTCCCCCAAACGCCCCGTACCCCAGTTGAAAGAAAAAGAATTCTTAGCATCCTATGTGACCTAAGCAGTCCTACTCCTTATCATGACCCTCCACACAGCCAGCTTTCTGTTTCAACAGAAAAATAAAACAAGCCCCAGGATGCTAGTTCAGTTGGTCCTACAATTATCCTTGCCCCACCCCAGTGCCAAGTTCTTGAAGTTCTTCCCGAAGGCCCAATGCATGTATCATGCCAAACCACTGAATGCAGCATGGATAAATATGTTCAAACGGACAGCGTCACGACATCCCCCTCATCACAAGCAGATTTTACAAAAATTTTGATTTTAAAAGAAAAGCTAACGGAAGTGTTAATGCTAACTAGAGATTTATTGTCAATTTATGAAAATGATTCAAGCAGTCAACTTACAAATTATTCCATCACAAACGAGATAAATAACACCTTAGATTCTCGTCATCAAAACAGTGGATTGTCCCCAAGCTCAATGAATATTAATGAAGGAAGCAGAGGATTAAGTTCATCAATTTTAGCCACTACGAGCGATATAAACCCAAGTTCAGAAACTGTACCTGACCCCAATATCACCTCTATTCAACCTAATTATAATCCTGACCTTGAGAACTCAAATCAGAGATGCCCGAATTTGTTTTGAAAGTACTGAAGTAATTCTGACTAATAATAAGGACTTCTCTGCAAATAATCGCAAATATGCTAATATAATTTTGGCAGGTATTTGCAAATTAGGTGATAAAAGTCATTTTGGATATGATCGTGCTCCAAGCAAGCTGCAGGAAAAAAGTATTGTTGATAATAGTGCTATAAAAAATTGCAAGTTTTTTAAGCAATTACGTAAATTACGTCCAAAGTGCCCCTATAATCATGGATCTAATACCCGTAACTTCAAAAAACAAAATGAAGCTATTCCAAGAGTTTGTTCTCGATTTTTATATAACAAGTGCATCCAAATGAAGTGCTCGTTAGTGCACTTATGTCGTTTTTACCACACTGGCAATTGTACTAAAATAAAGTGTAATTTTAACCACGTTCCTTTATGTAAGTTAGCATCAAGTGGGTGTTGTTTCGGGTGTGATAGCCTGCATATTTATGTCCCCCCCTTCCTTTTTACGAAATAAATCGAGCTGCAAACAAAAAACAAGTGCACAAACTTGGGCAGTCCCAGCTGTTACCAGTCAAGGATTCAACATTGGAAAGCCCCTTTTTTCAGGCAGCACTACGGACCCCATTCCTCCCTCATTCATTACCCCTCATTACATACCTCCCCATCCTTTACAAAGTAACATGCGCCAGGCATCCTCTACCCGAAACGCCCCTCCAACCCGAAATTTTACTCACGACCAGTCAAATCATCATCACAGACGTTACTGCACCAAAACCCTCCCACAATCCCCTCTTACTCATATCCCTCCCAGTCACAAGCCCCCTTGCATACTCTACCCACTCCATGTGCCCAAGATGCTGTTAACTGGTTCTGGCCTCGATCCGTCATTTGCCAAAGCAAATCCAACCTCCCTCCTCCCAGAAAGTTCCCACCCCACTTCCATTTCCCGGCACCTTCTTACCTTCCCATCTCCCCCTTTCCTCCCTTACAAAAATCCTCCCGATTCAACTACTTCTTACCCTATATCCATGAAATCCCGCCTCCGACCCATTCGTTTTACCCCGCGTGCCCACCCTACCAGTGTGACTCAGGTCTGAGACCTTTCGCATTTATTAATTGTTTTGTATTAAATCCTAATTATTCGCACTTCCCGACAACTGAAAACAAGTCGCACCTTCTTCATCATGCATCGTCTGTATCCTCGCCCTTCCTTCCACCTCCAAATCCCCAAGGTAAATCCTTCTCTTACCCTACTTCTCCGCAGCATCATGATATTAAATTGAAACCCCACCCAGGAAATTCTCAAACACACCATGTATCCCTGTCGAGATTCCCCAATCGGTTTGTTTTTCCTAAACTTTTAGTTACTAATGCTGAAAGTCTTAATTTTGAAAAGCTTACCGCACTCGAGGTACTTTCAGAATCAAATCTAATCGATATTATAGCTGTTAAGGAAGTACAGTCCCATGACCCAGGATCTCTGCGCCTGACAAATTATACGGAGTTTATTAAACTCCGTCCTTTAGACCACCCACTTGGAAAAAAGGTGGCGGTGTTTTAATCTTTACTAAGAGTAACCTTTACCCAAATCTTATTCGAGTCCCTAGTTTATCCGAGCATGATGAAATCCTCTGGCTAAGTATTAGACCAAAAGTTCTTCCTCGTCCATTTAATATTATTGCAATAGCTGTTTTCTATTACTCCCCAAATCAAAATATCGAGTCAAAACGTAAATTCATTCAGCAATTGCAGACATGTGCTGATTTTGTTATTTCTAAATACCCCAGTGGTGGTTTTTTTTTAGTTGGCTATGAAATTTACCTTAAATTGGTTTATTTTTGCACCACAATAAAATTCAACCAAATTGTAAAAATACCCACGACTCGGGGAAATACCTCTCTTGATGTTATTTTAACTAATATGTATAATTTTTACAACCCTCCCTCAGCTTTGCCTCCATTAGGTGGGAGTTATCATCTTTCAATTTTTTTATCCCCCTCCTCAAAATTTAAGCATTCTTTCTCAATAACTTATGACAGTTATCGCTCTCTTCAAAATTCTGGTCTTCTTTCTTTTGGTATGTGGCTGAATACTGAAGATTGGTCTGATGTTTATAGTTTAAAATATCTTGATGAGAAAATGGCTTTGTTCCACAAAAAGCTAATTGACAAATATCAAATTTGTTTCCCTAAAAAAAAATTTAAAAAGTGCTCCAGTGATAAACCCTTTATTAACCAAACTATAAAAACACTAATTAGAACCAAATCGAAGCTTTTCAAAAATGGTAAACAAGATGAAGCCAATGAACTAAGAAAATCAATTAAAAGAGAAATTCGCAAATTGGCACGATCGTACTACAAAAATAAGGTCGAAGTATTGTTCACTAATAAACCAAAAACTGGTATTCTGAGGTTAAAAAGCTATGTGGCAGGAGATTTGAACAGCTTAACTTCAATCTACCCGAGTTTCCTGATATTACTGCCAATAATCTAAATAAATTCATCACTTCCATTGTCCAGAGCCTTCCACCACTGTCCGACCAATTACCATCAGGAGCCCTTTCCCCTTCTTTACCCACTGTTTCCCCGTCTGAGATAGAAAGAAGAATTCAAAAACTAAGAAAGACAAGTATTTGTCCTTTGGATATCCCCTTTCCTCTTATTAGTGCCTTTGGTGATTTCTTGTCTAAGCCCTTGTCTTTCCTGTTTAACAAAATTACCGAGTCTGGGCAAATTCCTACAATTTGGAAACAGGGTTTCATAGCCCCTTTGAAAAAGAAAAACAGAAAGCCTGGTTTTGAAGGTGTTCGGCCTATAACTGTTACTCCTATTTTTTCGAAGTTTTATGAAGGATTACTTGCAGATTGGCTAAAGGAAAAAGTTCTACCACTCACTGTCTTGAAACAATGTTGGAACCTAAAATCCACCTCTACTTCCCATTACATTGTTTATCTTATTGATCACATCGGGAAAACCCTTGAAAAGCCTAATTCCTGGCTAAATTTAATTTCCATTGACCTTCCGAAAGCATTCGACCTTGTTAACCACAATATTTTAATTGAGAAACTTGTTAACGAGATCAATATTGATCCCTTACTGGGGAAATTAGTTGCCTCCTTCTTAACAAATAGATCGCGAGTTGTCAAATACCAAAACCACTGTTCAAATCCTCTCCCTGTCCACAACGGCATACCCCAAGGTACTCTCCTAGGTCCCCTCCTTTTTTCAATAATGATCAACAGCCTCGCAAAGGAATTTCCTGACCGATGGAAATTTGTTGATGACCTAACGGTTGTTGAAACTTGCTTCAGAAATTTAATAAGTGACCATTTGAGTATCATAAATTAATTTGGATACAAGGCATTAGACTTAGACATGACAGTAAACGCCTCTAAGTCCATGATAATGCCCATTTGTTTCCTCAAATCCTCACCCTATTTTCTTAATCCTATCCCTCCTGAAATTTCTTTGTCCTCATTTAAACTACTTGGCGTCACAATTTCTTCAAATTTAAAGTGGGATATCCACGTTAAAGACATTATCCCTAGAGCTAATGTATCTATCGCCCTCCTTAAGCTCCTAAATAAATTCAGCGTCCTCCCTTCCCACTCCTTACGAATTTACACGTCTTTTGTCCGCCCGCATCTAGAATATGCTTGTCCAGTTTGGCACCCTGGTATCTCTCGCGAAGAATCGGAAAAAATCGAATCAATTCAAAAAAGGGCCTTGCGAATACTTTTCAAAGAAGGCATGGTGCCATACTCTCTGCTTCTTAAAAAGAAGCTAGTCTGAAAACCCTGGAGCAAAGGAGGGTTTCGTTTTGCCTCCGTTTTGCAAAAAATGCCATAACAAACCCTCGCACGGCAAGTATTTTCCCCAAACGTCACTCCCCATCCAGATTACGGCCGCCTCGAGCTGTTTCTGAGCCCATCCTTGCTTTGTCCCCCATTCGCTGCGCTACTTCCAGATACGAAAGAACTTTTATCCCCTTCATTACAGAAAAAATAAATAAAATGTCTCAATAGTTTCTTCCCCCCTCTTTTTTGTTTATTAGCTGATGGTACTGCCCCGGTTCTTGCACTCATTTGCTTGCCCCCTCCCCTTTTTTTTTGAACAGTTTTTATTGTTTTTAACTCTTTTATTGATTTACTGTAGTTGAATTATTGACATTTTCTTAGTATCCCTTTTAATTTAAATGCATTTATGTCTCGCTCTAAGTTTAGTTTGACCAGTTTTTAATGTATTTATGTCTCGCTCTAAGTTTAGTTTGACCAGTTTTTATCTTTTTAATTTTTTAATTGACTTTTTACAGTTTTAATTATTGACTTTTACATGATTGTTCATTATGGTTTTCTCTATTTTGCTCTTGTTCTTTGCATTTTTAGTGTAACCATTTATATTGTTGACTCCAAAGTCCGAATTCGGCCCTTTGTGGGCTTGTGATAGCGATTTTTTTGAAATAAATATCTTAAAATAAATATCTTATATATGTCTGTTTGTCTGTCTCTGAGTTTGGTTTCTCTCTGTCTGTCTGTCTCTCTTCCTCTCTCTCTCTCTCTGCCTCTCTCTTTCTCTCGTTCTCTCTCTGTCTGTCTGTCTCTCTCTCTCTTTCTCTCTCTCTGTGCCTGTGTGTCTGTCTGTATGTCTGTCTTTGTGTGTTTGTGTGTCTGACTCTTTGTGTTTGTATGTGTTTTTGTCTCTCTCTTTTTCTCTGTGTCTGTCTGTCTGAGCGTCTGTTAACTTGTCTCTGTGTCTGTCTTTGAGTGTTTGTGTGTCTGACTCTGTGTGTTTGTATTTGTGTTTGTTTCTCTCTCTCTCTCTGTGTCTGTGTGTCTTATCGTCTGTTTGTCTGTCTCTGTGTCAGGTTTCTCTCTGTCTGTCTCTCTCTCTCTCTGTCTCTCTCTCTCTCTCTTGCTCTCTCGTTCTCTCTGTCTCTGTCTCTCTCTCTCGTTATCTCTGTCTCTGTATCTGTCTCTCTCTCTCTCTCTCTCTCTCTCTCTCTCTCTCTCTCTCTCTCTCTCTCTTTCTCTCTCTCTCTCTGTCTCTCTCTCTCTCTCTGTCTCTCTCTCTCTCTCTCTCTCTCTCTCTCTCTCTCTATCTCTGTCTCTCTCTGTCTCTCTCTCTCTCTCTCTCTCTCTTTCTCTCTGTGCCTGTGTGTCTGTCTCTGTGTCTATCTTTGTGTGTTTATGTGTCTGACTCTTTGTGTTTGTATATATTTTTTCTCTTTCTCTGTGTCCGTCTGTCTGAGTGTCTGTTAGCCTGTCTCTGTGTCTGTCTTTGAGTGTTTGTGTGTCTGTCTCTGTATGTTTGTATTTTTTTTGTTTATATCTCTCTGTGTGTCTTATCGTCTGTTTGTCTGTCTCTGTGTCTGTCTTTGTGCATGTGTTTGTGTGTCTGACTCTGTGTGTTTGTTTGTGTTTTTTTTGTCTCTCTCTCACCGTGCCTGTGTTTTTGAGCATCTGTTTGCCTGTCTCTGTGTCTGTCTTTTCGTGTCCGACTATTGTGTTTGTATGAGTTTTGTCTATCTCTCTGTATCTGTCCATCTAAGCGTCTGTTTGTATGTCTTTGTGTGTTTTTGGGTCTGACTCTAAGTGTTTGTTTGTGTTTTTCGTCTCTCTCTCTCGGCGTTTTTTGGATGTCTAAGCGTCTGTTTCTCTGTCTTTGTGTGTTTGTCTGTCTAACTCGGATGTGTCAGTTTGTATGTTTTTTGTCTCTCTATCTCTCTGTGCCTGTGTGTCTGAGTGTCTGTTTTCCCGTCTGTTTTTTGTGCCTGACTCTGTGTGTTTGTACGTCTTTTGTCTAACTCTGTGTCTGTCTGTCCGTCTCTGTGTCTGTCTTTGTGTGTTTATGTGTCTGCCTATGTGTGTTCGCATATGTTTTGTCTACCTCTGTGCCTGTGGGTCTGAGCGTCTCTTTGTCTGTCTCTGTGTCTGTCTTTGGGTGGTTCTGTGTCTTTGGAATCTGTGTGTTTTTGTGTGTTTCTCTCTCTCTCTCTCTCTCTCTCTCTCTCTCTCTCTCTCTCTCTCTCTCTCTCTCACCTTACCTTTGTGTGTTTGAGCATCTGTTTGCCAGTCTCTGTGTCTGTCTTTGTGTGATTGTCTGTCTGAATCAGTGGGTTTGTGTTTGTTTTTGTCGCTCTCACCGTGCCCGTGTGTCTGAGCATCTGTTTGACTTTCTCTGCGTCTAAATCTGTGTGTTTGTATGGGATTTGTCGCTTTTGTGCATATGTGTCTGAACGTCTGTCTCTTTTTCTGCCTTTGTATGTTTGTGTGTCCAACTCTGTGTGTTTGAATTTGTTTTTGTCTCTCTCTAACCGTGCCTGTGTGTATGAGCACCTGTTTGCCCGTCTCTTTGTCTGTCTTTGTGTGTTTATGTGTCTTAATCTGTGTGTTTATATGTATTTTGTCTATTTCTTTGTGTCTGTGTGTCGAAGCATCTATTTGTCTGTCTCTGTGCCTGTCTTTGTGTGTTTGTGTGTCTGACTCTGTATCTTTATATGTGTTTCTCTCTCTCTGTCTCTCTCTCTCTCTATGCCTGTGTGTACGTGCGTCTGTGTGTATTTTTTTCTCTCACTCACCGTGCATGTATGTTTGAGCGTTGTTTGCCCGTCTCTCTCTCTCTCTCTCTCTCTCTCTCTCTCTCTCTCTCTCTCTCTCTCTCTCTCTCTCTCTCTTCTCCCTCTGTGGGAGAGAGAGTTTTTGTCTCTCCATCTCTCTGTGCCTGTGTGTCTGAGCCTCTGTTTCCAGTCTATTTTTTGTGCCTGACTCTGTGTCTTTGTACGTGTTTTGTCTAACTCTGTGTCTGTCTGTCCGTCTCTGTGTGTTTATGTGTCTGACTCTCTGTGTTTGTACATGTTTTGTCTACCTCTCTGTGTCTGAGTGTCTGCACGTCTGTTTTCCCGTCTCTGTGTCTGTCTTTGTGTGTCTATGTGTCTTCCTATGTATGTTTGTATATGTTTTGTCTACATCTCTGTGCCTGTGTGTCTGAGCGTCTGTTTGCCTGTCTCTTTGTCATTCTTGGCGTGTTTCTTTGTCCGATTCTGTGTGTTTGTGTTTGTTTTTGTCTCTTTCCCACCATGCCTGTGTGTCTGAGCGTCTGTTTTCCCGTCTCTTTGTCTGTCTTTGTTTGTCTTTGACGCTTATGCTTCTGAAAGAGTCAAACGCATAAGCGTGTGACTCTGTGTCTAGCTCATTGTGTTTATGTTTTGTCTAGCTCTTTGTGTCTGTGTGTCTCACCGTGTGTTTGTCGGTCTCTGTATCTCTCTTTGTCAGTTTGGGTGTCCAAATTTGTGTGTTTGTGTGTTTTTTTTTGTCTCTCTCTCACCGTGCTTGTGCATTTGAGTGTCTGCTTAACTGTCTCTGTATCTGTCTTTGTGTGTCTGACTCTGTGTGTTTGTGTGTGTTTTGTCTATCTTTCTGTGTCTCTCAGTCTGAGCGTCTGTTTGTCATTCTCTGTGTCTGTCTATGTGTGGTTTTGTATCAGAATCTGTGCGTTTGTGTGTGTTTTTTTTTTCTCTCTCTCAATCACCTTGCATTTGTGTGTGTCTGACTGCCTTTGTGTGTGTCAGACACTGTGTGTTTGTATTCTTATTTGTTTCTCTCTCTCTCTCTCGCTCTCTCTCTCTCTCTCTCTCTCTCTCTCTCTCTCTCTCTCTCTCTCTCTCTCTCTCTCTCTCTCTCTCTCTCTCTCTCTCTCTCACTAACTCTCCCTCTCTCTTTTTTTTCTCTCTGTCTCTCTCTCTCTTTCTTTCTTTCTTTCTCTCTCTCTCTCTCTCTCTCTCTCTCTCTCTCTATCTCTCTCTCTCTCTCTCTCTCTCTCTCTCTCATTCTCTCTGTGTCTTAACGTTAGTTTGTCTGTCTCTGTTTCTGTCTTTGTGTTTGTGTATCTGACTGTGTGTTTGTGTCTCTCTGTCTCTCTACCTCTCTCTCTCTCATTCTTTCTATCTCTCTCTCTCTCTCGCTGCCTCTCTCACCGTGTCTGTGTGCCTGAGCGTCTGTTTGCCTGTCTCTGTGTTTGTCTTTGAGTGTTTTTTTTGTGTTTTTGTCTCTATCTCTCTCTGTGCTCATGTGTCTGGGCGTCTGTTTGTCTGCCTCTCTTTCTGTCTTTTTGTGTTTGTGTGCCCAACTCTGTGTGTATATGCTTGTTTTGTCTCTCTTTCACCATGCCTGTGTGCCTGAGCTTTTATTTGCCCGTGTCTGTGTCTGTCTTTTTGTGTCTGACTCAGTGTGTTTCTGTATGTTTTTTTTCTCTCTCTTCCCCCTCTTTCTCTCCCTCTCTCTGTCTCTCTCTCTCTCTTTCTATGCCTGTGTGTATGTGCTTCTGTGTATATTTTTTTCTCTCCCTCACCGTGCATGTATGTTTGAAAATTGTTTGCCCATCTCTCTCTCTTTCTCTCTCTCTCTCTCTCCCTCTCTCGCTCTCGCTCTCCCTCTCTCTCTCTCTCTCCCTCGGTGGGAGAGAGACTTTTTGTCTCTCCATCTCTCTGTGCCTGTGTGTCTGAGCGTCTGTTTTCCCGTCTATTTTTGTGCCTGACTCTGTGTCTTTGTACGTGTTTTGTCTAACTCTGTGTCTGTTCGTCCGTCTGTTTGTCTGTCTCTGTGTGTTTATGTGTCTGACTCTGTGTGTTTGTACATGTTTTGTCTACCTCTCTGTGTCTGAGTGTCTGCGCGTCTGTTTATCCGTCTATGTGTCTGTCTTTGTGTGTCTATGTGTCTGCCTGTGTGTGTTTGTATATGTTGTGTCTACATCTCTGTGCCTGTGTGTCTGAGCGTCTGTTTGCCTGTCTCTTTGTCATTCTTTACGTGTTTATTTGTCCGTTTCTGTGTGTTTGTGTTTGTTTTTGTCTCTTTCTCACCATGCCTGTGTGTCTGAGCGTCTGTTTTCCCGTCTCTGTGTATGTCTTTGTTTGTTTATGCGTCTGATTCTGTGTCTAGCTCTTTGTGTGTATGTTTTGTCTAGCTCTCTGTGTCTGTGTGTCTCATCGCGTATTTTTCGGTGTCTGTGTCTGTCTTTGTCAGTTTGGGTGTCCGAATCTGTGTGTTTGTGCGTTTTTTTTGTCTCTCTCTCACCGTGCTTGTGTATTTGAGTGTCTGCTTAACTGTCTATGTGCCTGTCTTTGTGTGTCTGACTCTGTGTGTGTGTTTATGTGTTTTGTCTATCTTTCTGTGTCTGTCAGTATGACCGTCTGTTTGTCATTTTCTGTGTCTGTCTATGTGTGGTTTTGTGTCGGAATCTGTGTGTTTGTTTGTGTTTTTCTCTCTTTATTACCTTGCATTTGTGTGTTCTGACTCTGCCTTTGTGTGTGTCTGACTCTGTATGTTTGTATTCGTATTTGTTTCTCTCTCTCTCACTCTCTCTCTGTGTGTCTGAACATCTGTTTGTCTGACTCTGTGTCTGTCTTCGTATGTTTGCGAGTCTGACTGTGTGTTTGTGTCGCTCTGTCTCTCTGTCTCTCTCTCTTTCTCTCTCTCTCTCTCACTCTCTCACCGTGTCTGTGTGTCTTAGCGTCTATTTGCCTGTCTCTGTGTTTGTCTTTGAGTGTTTGTTTGTGTTTTTGTCTCTATCTCTCTTTGTGGTCGTGTGTCTGAGCGTCTGTTTGTCTGTCTCTGTGTTTGTCATTTTGTGTCTGACTCAGTGTGTTTTTATATGTTTTTTTCTCTCTCTCTCTGTTTCTCTCTCCCTCTCTCTCTCTCTCTCTTTTGTTTCTGAGCGTCCGTCTGTCTGTCTCTTTGTGTTTCTTCGTGTGTTTCTGTCTGACTCTGTGTGTTTTTGTGTGTTTTTTGGTCTCTCCCTAACCGTGCTTGTGTGTCTGAGCATGTCTTTGCTTGTCCTTATGTCTGTCTTTGCTAATTTGTGCGTCTGACTTCGCGAATTTGTGGGTTTCTATATGTTTTTGTCTCTCTCTCTCTCTCACTCTCTCTTTCTCTCTCTCTCTCTCTCTCTCTCTGTGTCTCTCTCTCATGCACGCAAAAACAGACACAAAGACAGGCAAATAGACGCTCAGACCCACAGGCACGGTGAAGGAGAGACAAAAAATATACACAAACACACAGAGTCAGACACACAAACACACAAAGACAGACAAATAAACAGACAAACATACGCTCAGACACACACACACAGAGAAAGAGAGAGACAAAAACACATAAAAACGCGCAGAGTCGGACACAAAAAAGACAGACATAGAGACAGGCAAAGAGACGCTCAGATACACAGGCCTGGTGAGAGACCGATAAAAACGCACAGAAACACGAATTCAGGCACACAAACACACAAAGACAGAGACAGACACGGATAGAGACAAACTGACAATCAGACACACGCACACAAACAGAGAAGTACACAAAACATTTGCAAACACACAGAGTAAAACATATGAAAATACAAAGACAGACACAGAGACGGGTAAAAAGACGCTTAGACACACAGGCATGGTGAGGGACAAAAACATACGCAAACACATAGAGTCGGACACAAAAACACACAAAGTCAGACACAGAGACAGGCAAACAGACAATCAGACCCACACGCACAGAGAGGTAGAGAGACGAAACACATAAAAACACACCGAGTCAGACAGACAAACGCACAAAGACAGACAGAGAGACAGGCAAACAGACGCTCAGACATACACAAGTACGGTGAGAGAGAGAAGATGAACATTCACAAAGGCACAGAGAAAGAGACGAAAGAATACATACAAACAAACAGAGTCAGACACAAAAACACACTAAGATAGGCATAGACACAAACAAACAGACGCTCAGACACACAGGCACGGTAAGAGAGAGAGATAAAAAACACACACAAACACACAGAGTCAGACACTGAAACATACAAAGATAGACACAGAGACGGGCAGACAGATGCTCAGACACACAGGCACAGAGAGGGAGAGAGAGAAAAACTCATACAAATACAAAGATTCAGTCTTTTTAGTCAGTTTTTCAGTCATATTCAGGTCTTTTTTGAGCTAATTTATTAACTTTAAACGTCAATATAATGTTTAAGGTTGAATCAGCTTGAACAGTAAAAGTACCCCCTACCAGATAACGGGTACCTGCAGCCTAGATATAACTATCTCCGGGTACCTGCAGTTAAACTGCCGCACCCTTGCTACCCGCAATCAACCTATAGCTGCCCCCTGGGTACCTATGGCAAAACTGCCAAACCCTCGATACCTGTAGCCAATCTGCTTTAACAGCTATTAAAATAATGTTGTTCGTATGGCTATGTCAGGCAAAATCGCACCGTTATTTAAGGATTTAGCCTTTTTTTTACATGCTAGTAGGTTAGGTTAAGCTAACCTACTAACGTGTAAGAAACAGGTTGAATCCTTAAAAAAAGGTGCAAGCTTGCATGAAATAGCTATGTATATGGTTTGTACGGCTATTTCATACAAATTAGCCATTTTGCCCGTCTCTGTCTGCATTTGTTTGTTTTTGTCTCTGACTCTCTGTGTATGTATGTATGTATGTATGTATTTAAAAAGGAGCCGTCGGGCCATATGAAAAAAAAAAACAGAACATAAACATAACAGAACCAACAAGAAAAACACGAATAAATTGAAAAGAAAAAACGTACTCATATATGAATCTTCACGAAAATATTTATAAAGAGATACATCTTTCACGATGTATCAGCCTATCATCAACATACTTAGCCAGATTCCTTACTGTCATTTTTAACTCGTGATCCTTTCAATCCCTTCCACCCACCTTCTGTCTGTCAACACTAAACAAAAACACTTCATTCTCGGATCCGCCAATTCCTTACAATTCCTCAAAAACTGAAACATATCCTCATCATCTTCCCCACTCATCGGACAAGGGACTGGGTTAACACTATAACCCCTAAATTTCCTCTCTTTTCTCAATATCAATCGACCCTCCCCTTAACTTCTAAATCCTTTTAATTTCTTTACCTCTCTACCCCAAGTTAAAATAAATTTCTTCCCCTTACGTGTCCTTCACCTTACTATACAGACTTAGAGATCCCGAAGCCTCCTTCTGAGCCTGCCACTGCTGTATTATACCGTATATGCTGTATATGTATTTTGTCTATCTCTCTGTGTCTTTGCGTCTGTTTGTCTTTGTGTAATTCTTTGTGTGTTTTCGTGACTGACTCTGTTTGTCTATGGGTGTTTTTTCTTTCTGTCACAGTGCCTGTGTGTCTGAGCCTCTGTTTACCCGTCTCTGTGTCTGTATTTATGTGTTTGTTTGTCCGACTCTGTGTGTTTGTATGTGTTTTTGTCTCTCTCTCTCCCCCCTCTCTCTCTCTCTATCTCTCTCTCTCTGTGTCTCTGAGTGGCTGTTCGGCCGTCTTTTTGTCTGTCTTCGTGTTTGTGTGTCTTAATATGTGTGATTGTTTGTGTTTTGTGTCTCTCCCTCACTATACCCATGTGTCGGAGGCTGGGCGTCTGTTTGCCTGTCTCTATCTCTGTCTGGATATTTGTCTGGGTATCTCTGTCTGGATACCTCTATCTCTGTCTGGTCAAAACACATACAAACACACAGATTCAGACACACAAACACAGACATAGAGACATACAAACAGACGCTCAGACGCACAGGCACAGTGAGAGAGAGAGAGAGAGAGAGAGAGAGAGAGAGAGAGAGAGAGAGAGAGAGAGAGAGAGAGAGAGAGAGAGAGAGAGAGAGAGAGAGAGAGAGAGAGAGAGAGAGAGAGAGAGAGAGAGAGAGAGAGAGAGAGAGAGAAAGAAAGAGAGAGAGAGAAAGAGAGAGAGAGAGAGAGACAAAAAACACTCACAGACACAAAGAGTCAGACACTTAAACCTACAAAGACAAACACAGAGACGGGAAAACAGACGCTCAGACACACAGGCACGGTGAGAAACAGAGGAAAACCAACACAAACACACAGAGTCGGACACTTGTCCTTGTAGGACACTTTGTAGGTTTAAGTCAGACACTTAAACCTACAAAGACAAACACAGAGACGGGAAAACAGACGCTCAGACACACAGGCACGGTGAAAAAGAGGAAAACCAACACAAACACACAGAGTCGGACACACCACACATAAAGAAAGACAAACAGACGCTCCGACACACGGGCATAGAGAGGGAGAGAGAGGGAAAAACATACAAACACAAAAATTCAGTCTTTTTAGTTAGTTTTGTCATATTCAGGTCTTTTTTTTTGCTAATTAATTAATTTTAAACGTCAATATAATGTTCAAGGTTGAATCAGCTTGAACAGTAAAAATACCCCCTACATGAGGGTATTTTATACTACATTGTGTACCTGCAGCCTATCTATAACATCTCCGGGTACCTGCAGTTAGGCTTCCGCACCCCTGCTACCCGGAATCAACCTTTACCTGCCCCCTGGGTACCTCCGGCAAAAGTGCCTAACCCCGAATACTTGCAGCCAATCTGCTTTAACAGCTAGTAAATAATGTGGTTTGTATGGCAATTTCATGCAAACTTGCACTGTTTTTAAGGATTTGACCTTTTTCTCACATGCTAGTAGGTTAGGTTAAACTAACCTACTAGCATGTAAGAAAAAGATTGAATCCTTGAAGAAAGGTGCGAACTTGCATGAAATAGCCATATGTATGCTTCGTACGGGTATTTTATTCAAACTGACTATTTTGCCTGTCTCCGTGTCTTTCTCTGTCTGTTTTTTTTTTTTTTTTATAAAATATAGAATAAGGCTTTATTCTTAAAACTTTTCACAAGCGATGAACCGCCGAATATATGTTTGTGTCATACAAAAAAAAAAAAAATGAAGAAAACAACAACCATCACAAGTACTTCAATGAAATTAGGATCAGAGACATCAACACATTAAGAAATATAGACAGAACAAAAACAGTCAAATAGAAATTAAACACTAAAAAAAATATTAAAGTAGCTAAAATAATGTCATATCAAAATAATGTCATATTTTGTGTTTGACTGTGTGTTTTTATGTATGTATGTATCTATTTCCAAAAAGAGCCGTCGGGCCATAGGAAAAAAGCAGAACATAAACACAACAAAACCAACAAGAAAAACATAAATAAATTGAAAAGAAAAAATCTACTTATATATGAATGTTCACGAAATTATTTATAAAGAGATAAATCTTTCACGATGTATCAGCCCTTCTTCAACATACTTAGCCAGATTCCTTAATGTCATTTTTAACTCGTGATCCTACAATACCTTCCACCCACCTTCTATATGTCAACATTAAACAAAAACACTCATTCTCGGATCTGCCAATTCCTTACAATTCCCCGAAAAATGAAAAATATCCTCATCATCTTCCCCACTCATCGGACAAGGGACTGGGTTAACACTATAACCCCTAAATTTCCTCTCTTTTCTCAGTATCAATTGACCTCACAGTACTGCAGGTACCCGGAGATGCTATAGATAGGCTGCAGGTACACAATGTAGTAAAAATACCCCCATGTAGGGGGTATTTTTACTGTTCAAGCTGATTCAACCTTGAACATTATATTGACGTTTGAAATTAATTAATTAGCAAAAAAAAGACCTGAATGTGACTGCAAAACTGATTAAAAAGACTGATTTTTTGTGTTTGTATGTTTTACCCCCTCTCTCCCTCTCTATGCCCGTGTGTCGGAGAGTCTGTTTGTCTTTCTCTATGTGTGGTGTGTCCGACTCTGTGTGTTTGTGTTGATTTTCCTCTCTTTCTCACCGTGCCTGTATGTCTGAGCGTCTGTTTTCCCGTCTCTGTGTTTGTCTTTGTAGGTTTAAGTGTCTGACTCTTTGTGTCTGTGAGTGTTTTTTGTCTCTCTCTCTCTCTCTCTTTCTTTCTCTCTCTTTCTTTCTCTCTCTCTATCTCTTCCTCTCTCTCTCTATCTCTCTCACTCTCTCTCTCTCACTCTCTATCATACACTCTCCCTCTCTCTGTCTCTCGCTCTCTCTTTGCCTGTGCGTCTGAGCGTCTATTTATTTGTCTCTATGTCTGTCTTTGTGTGATTGTGTGTCTGAATCTGTGTGTTTGTATGTGTTTTGACCAGACAGAGATAGAGATATCCAGACACGAACAGAGATAGAGAGAGAGAAACACAAACAGACAGAGTCAAACACAAAAACACGTAAAGACAGACACACAAAGAAAGACAAAGAGACAGACAAACTGACGCTCAGACACCGAAACAGAGAGAGACAGAGAGACAAAAACACATACAAACACACAGAGACACACAAAGACAGACACAGAGACAGACAAACTGACAGTCAGACCCACAGGCACTGTGAGAGAGAAAAAAAAACACAAATAGACACGTAGACTCAGACACAATAAGACAGACACAGACAAAGACACACTCAAAGACACACACACACACACAGACATATAAACACACAAAAACAGACACAGAGGCAGGCAAACAGACGCTCAGACACACAGGAATGGTGAGAGAGAGAAACAAAAACAAACACAAACACACAGAGTTGGACACACAAACGCACAAAGACAGACACAGAGACAGACAAACGAACGTTAAGACACACAGGCACAGAGAGAGAGATAGATAGAGAGAGAGAGAGAGAGAGAGAGAGAGAGAGAGAGAGAGAGAGAGAGAGAGAGAGAGAGAGAGAGAGAGAGAGAAAGAGAGCGACAGAGTCAGACACAGATAAAGTCAAACAGATGCTCAGACACATGGGAACGGTGAAAAAGACAAAAAGAGAGAGAGAGAGAGAGAGAGAGAGAGAGAGAGAGAGAGAGAGAGAGAGAGAGAGAGAGAGAGAGAGAGAGAGAGAGAGAGAGAGAGAGAGAGAGAGAGAGTGAGAGAGAGAGAGAGAGAGAGAGAGACAGCAAGAGAGAGAGAGAGACATACAAACACACAGAGTCAGACATATAAACACACAAAGACAGACACAGAGACAGACAAACAAACGTTCAGAAACAAAGCCACAGAAAGAGAGAGAGAGAGACAAAAACACATACAAACACGTAGATTCAGACACAGAAAAGAGCAAACAGATGTTCAGACATACGGGCACGGTGAGACTAAAAATAAACACAAACACATAGAGTCAGAGACGCAAACACACAAAGACAGAGACAGGAAAACAGACGCTCAGACACAAAGGCACGAAGAGAAAGAGAGACAAAACACATACAAACACACCAAGTCAGACGGAGAAACACACAAAGACAGACATAGAGACAGGCAAACAGATACTCAGACAAACACAGGCACGGTAAGAGAGAGACAAAAAACACTCTCTCTCTCTTTCTCTCTCTCTCTCTCTGTCTCTCTTTCTCTCTCTCTCCCTCTCTCTCTCTCTGTGTGTGTGTCTGAGCGTCTGTTTGTCTGCCTCTGTGTCTTTCTTTGTGTGCTTGTGTGTCTGTCTTTGCGTGTTTTTTGTTTGACTCCATCTGTTTGTATGTGTTTTTGACTCTCTCTCTCTCTCTGTCTCTCTCTCTCTCCTACTCATGTTATAGGGAATGTTGCAGTTGCCAAAAGACAATGTTTGCGTCCTAATGCTACTGTTTCTACTCATAATACTACTATAATACTAGTACCAATACTACTACTATTATTACTACTGCAACTACTGCTACAACTACAAACTCTAAGAGTATGACGAAAAAATTTTGGGCAATATTGAAGTTCTATTGAGCTAAATTGGAACAAACTATGCCCACACGGATTGTTAAGAGGACGTATCCGCAATGCTTCAGGAGCGGATGATGGTATTTAACTTTAATTTGAAGCTCTCAAGGAAAATTTATGCAGACGTTAAACTAAATCAAAACTAACTATGAGTATGCAGACTGTCAATAGGATGTCAAAACAAGATTCCAGAAGAGACATATATTATTAAATTAGACCTTTCATGGTAAGTTGGGGCGGATTCTGAACTAGCCAGAAGACACTATGTTTATACTTTAATACTACTTCTACGGTAACTGTGACTAATGGCTCTACTGGTATGAAAGTAAAACTTTTAGGTTACGTTTAGGGGAAGTTTCAATTAAATGAAAAGACTAAATGCAGGTTTTCAAAATGGCCAATATGAAATATCATAGCTGGCGCTGCTCTATCATAGCTAGTTATATCATTGAAAATTTTAAATAAGTCAAGTTGATTGGAAATTAAAAGATCTTTTTTTAAGAGTCCAAAGTGATTGGAGGGGCTCCTCCTTAGCTCATAATTTTCAAAAAAATTCCAATAAACATTTTTAGACAGCCATTTTGTTCAGTATAGTTGAACGCTTCAGTAACTATGTTCCTAGAAATATTGGGTATGTCAACTCCCCATAGTTATAAAATTCACCCATTATTTTTAAATCTAAGTGTTGCTTTAAAACTAAATTAAAAGTTATGGTGTATATTCTGGTTGTCATTAAATAATCTCAGCAATACCCCAAGAACATTTGAGGGCGTTAAGTTCCATTTTAACTAAATTAGAGAGTGCAAGTGTATCCAGGTTGTCAAAGGGAGCATAGAGGGGAATTTTGGAGATGGTTTAGGTTTTATTTTTCAGGTCAACTAGAGGAGATATAAAGCTAAATTAAACAATACTACTGTACGAGCATACCGTATGTATATACTCACATACGAGTACATTCGTATGTGCATACAGGAGAAAAGTCCTATGAGTGTACAATATTCAGAAAAACGTCTGCTTTCAGTACTAATTTATCCAGGAACGCGAAGCTTCATTCAGGAAAAAAAACTCATCATTGCAAACTGTGTAAAAGATTATTTGGCAAAAAGTTTTGTACCACTTCCGATCTGAGTAAACATTAAAGAAAATACACAAGAGAAAAGTTTTATAAATGTAAGGTATGCAGTAAAGCTTTTTTCTCAGAGTTCTAATTCGTTCACGCATATGAAGGTTAATAGAGGGTACAAATGTGAGATACGCAATGTAGTGTTTTCTTTCTATTGTAATTTATTGATGAATTTAAAGGCTGGTACAGAAGCCATGGTGCCCATCAATAAATAAAAGGAGTCACTAAAAAACTGCATTCTAATGAGAAAATGAGTACTTCAACTTTATCAAGCAAGCATGTAATGGTGATCTTCTGTGTACACAGTATTAGAGTACATTCATGTTTCTAGAATACAGTCAGCTTATCACACTTAGTTACTGTGAGAGATTGTATACTCCATATTTTTGTTTTTGTTTTAGGAAACTCCCACAATACACTCTATTTAAATTTAAACTTTTCTGTATGTGCCTAATCCTTCATTAAAGAGAGCCTATTCTAGATGATATGAAATATTCAGGAAAATCACAACACATCAAATACAACACCACAATGCATTAAAGAAACTCAAAATGGTGAAATTCGCAAAGAACAAGCATGATCAGAGTGGTTAAGTTTCAATTATATATTTTGGAAGCAGGGAAGATTAGAATATGCAGTGCTGCTGAGAAGGGGCATCGAATGGCCGATTTGACAACGACTTTCGGTCACCCCAATTTGAAACAAATTGAAGAAATGAAGAACGACGTGCAGAAAATTTGTGTTGTTTTGCAGTATTAGATCACACAGATTCAAATTTTCTTAGGTTAATTTAAATCTACTTTAATTTGAACGTATATGATCTAACGCTGTGAAACCAGATGCAGCTTATTCGTGTCTTTCTTGACGCTCTGACTTTTAGAAGGTATAGGGGTGTTAGCCATACTCTTATATGTAATTCTTCCTCTTTCTATTTTTAAGTTTAACTCTACTAATTACTATAATTTCTGTTTGTTTAGGGTTTCATTTATTTATTAATAGTTATTTATGCTCAATTTAAGCTTGCCATACTATTCGACATTCTTTTGCTCGTCTTTGCCTTAATGTGACGCTTCACTTTTCTTTAGAGAAATACTTTTTTTTTAGTTTTTTTTTTCTTTAACGTAATCAACAGAAAAAGGAGAGTAAAAAAGAGAAGAAAAACTAGACTAAATGGCTAACCTGTATATGAACTACAGATGAGGTATGCGTAAACCAGTTGACATAACTCATAGGACACTTATTGTTTCCATAAAGGTTCATAAGATGAAGTAAATTCTGGGAACATAAACAACGAAAGAAACACCGAAAAGTATTTTCTGCCCATACAAAAACAAACCAAATAATAAAAAGTATTATAATTTAGACAGTACAATAATGTTTCAGTCATTTTTCATTCTTCCTTTCAAGATGATATCAGATGCTCGTTCAGCAATAAAAATGATCGGGGAATTGGGTGCTCCAGAAGGAAGAGAAGGTAAAACACTGGCATCGATAACCCGTAGACCTGTAACATTCCTGACCCTGAAATAAACTGTTGTTCAGAATCTAGTTAAGATTATAGTGTTGAAAAAATTGGATTTTTGTTAGATACACATACATAAATAACAAACTTCGCATTCATCACAATGTTTCTTTTCTTTGAATAAGATTAAAACACTTTTCAAAGAATTGAATAAATCACTACTAGGATAAAGGCTAAAAAAGAGCAAAAGGATGAGAGAGATTATATTTGACAAATGTTACGTAAAAATTTGTACATTTTTGTGCTACGAACTAATTCCTCCATTAACAAATGTCAAAGTCAAAGTCTGACATTTTATCTGATGTCTTGGACATTAGTTATTTTAATTGTTCTGAAGCATTTTGCTGGTCTGCTTCTTTTGTGATCCAATTAAGAAGTGTTGATATACACCAGTCTTTTTCAAAACGATTATCTGCCCCCTCCCAAACTTGATGCGTACAAGCCTCTAGAGCTGAAAACTCGTAGTTTTTTATTGCTTTTTTTTATGAGAAAAAGTATTCACTTGATTGTGACTTCAGTCACCAAGCTTCCCGTTTGCCGATTAGTTTTCTTTCTACTTTTCAATTACTTTATTCTATAAACTTTTTTTACCCTGTATCCCAGAGTGACAACTTGAGGGGAGCAATTATAGAGATTTATGGTATATTTTTTATGTTGTTCAAGTAAATCTCGAAATAGAAATGATTTTTTTTTCTTTCATTTGTTTACTTTTTGTGCAACGCAAAGAATAAGAAAATCACACAAGATAAAATGTATATACTGTCAATTTATTTTGTTCTTTGTTTTAATAAGCCAATTTGGCGCGAAAAAGAGATTTTTTAAATATGATCAAACTACACCGTCACCCTCTTTACCCATAGGCCAGTCCTGTTTACGCCTAGACCTTAGGCTTTCAATTAACTTTTTGGCTATTATCAAATATTCTGTAGCCATTTTAACTTTAAGAAAAGAAAAGTAAGCCTTAAAAATGTAGTTACCTAAGGTCCTCGTCGACAACACCTCCTTTTCCCATAAAAGCAGTTCCAACAGGATGGTACATTGTAATTGCAGCGTGTCTGACAAGACACTCTAGGTAGGACACCTCCTCTGTGTCAGGAATACCACAATCTTCAAATCTGGGCAGTTGAATTTCTGCCCCAATGGAGTCGAAAGCTTTTGTTCGAACAATCAAGAAAGACAGACGGATTGCTAGAAAAAAATGGCGCTCCAGTAAAGTCATTTATACAGCCGATCACCTATTCTAAAATTACATGAAATATTTTTTCCACCTCGTGCTGAATTTGAAAGAAATACAAAAAGACCAGAGACTTGCTGAGCCTTTTACCATCTTGAATAGCTCCGAAAACCAAGGGAAGCGAGTCATCAATTTACTCAGATGGCAGCAATAGACAGCGCCACATCACTGCCTAGGTAAAGAGCAATTTAGGTTTATTTTAGTTTTTTCTTCTTTCTTTTGATCAGGCCACTTTGTATAGAAGAACCAGTCGTAGAAACTTGGGAGAGGGTTCATTCGATTGAAAATTGAAATTTCGTGTACTCTTTTTAAGAGTCACAAGTGATTAAAGGATGATCGGCCCCCTCAAATGCCCTTTCTAGCTACTCCAGCCCACTTCTTTTTCCCTCAAAGACATCTGGTCAAAATAGTATTGACCAGATAGTATTTTGTTCAAAATAGTCGAAAGATCCAATAAATATTGTTCTGGGGATAAAATGAACCCCGCAGCCACTGGGACAAGGGTTGCAAATTATGCAAGTTTCCCATTGTTTACATATAAGCTTTATTATTTGGAAAGGGAGACGTTTTTAATCCTGGGTTTCCAAAATGGCCACGGGTACTAACATTAAACTTTCAGGGAATGATGAGGGGAATCTTGAGCTAAATAAAAAGACACTACTTGCATGTAGATTGCCAGAAGGGCGTATCCACATTATTTCACGAACAGCTGAGGGTATTAAGTTTAAGTTTTCAGGGCATGTTAAGGGGAATAATGAACCAGTCCAAAGATACCTTGTCCATCCAGGTTGTCAGAAGAGCACATCTGCAGTATATCTGGAACAGCCAAGGGAATTAAGATGAAACTTTCAGTGAATGTCCAGGGGGATATTAAATTCAATAAAAAGACACAATGTGTATCCAGTTTTTCAAAAGTGCAGACCTGCAACGTCTAAGGAACGGTTAAGAATACTAAGTTGAAACTTCTGAGAATGTTGAACTAAATCAAATTGACACAATGTACAGTCGTCAAAACGGTGGGCCTGCAATATCCCAGTAAAGTTAAGGGTATTAAGCCGAAACTTCCGAGGCATGTTGAAGGTATTTTGAATGGTGGCCGAGTCTATGCTATATACTCCTATGAGACTTATAACTCACGTACGGTTAAGTAGGTAGATGGATCAAAAGTTCCAATGTTCCGCCAAGTGGTCAATATGGCATACATGCAGTATCTCAGGAACAGCTTAGGTTACTAAATTAAAACTTTTAAGGAATGTTTGGCGAAAGGGGGCTAATGGATGCTGCATTGTGGCTGGGGAAAGCGTAGAGATAAACCGAAACCCACTGTGTGAATCCAGGTTATCAAAATGCCGTGTATGCAAAATCTCAGGAACAAATATTAACTTGTTAAGGGGTTCAGTTTAAATTTTGAAAAAAATTCAAAAATGGGTTCCAATAAACTTAAAATTTTCACTTGGGGAACAA
>NC_142802.1:41781389-41826389 GCF_049724085.1 Artemia sp. Qi Xiang Cuo
AAAACGAGGATTTTGTCAGCCAGCGAACCATGAAGATGACAAAATATAAGCAAATATTTCGAAAAGGACCTCCACCAAGTCGTCTTCAGTGCTAAAAAAAAAAAAATAAAAAAAAAAAAAAAAAAAAAAACACGAAAATCTAACCTTTCGAAGTTTACTGTACAAAGACAGAACAGATACTGAAAAACAAACCAGGCAGGAATAAATGAAAATGAATTTACCAAGATGATTGTGCAAGGATCTTTCGTCTTGCAATAATTTTAGCTGGTCTACAATTTCGGTTTTCATTAGATATGCAAATAGGTTCTTTTAAGTTTTTTCGGGTGAAATATTGAATGAGTCCTTAAACATTAAACCGTCGTAAATTTGGCTTAATTAAATATCTCCAGCATCTCTATTTATTGCTAAATTTTGGTTCATATATTTTTTTTATCTCAATTACCTCTTTAAAAGTTTGTGGTACGCCATTAACAGTTGATATTAAGGTTGCCTCGTCAAACAGAACTAGATGGGTCGGATTTACGAAAATATGTGAAGCCAATGCCGAATCAAAGCTGTCATTGTTATTTTTTAATCTCAGGGACTTATCTATCTAAATTTTGTGCTCATGCAAACGTTCACCTAGTTGTTGATGGGTCCTACCAATGTAAAATTTTCCAAAAGAACACGGGATTCTGTAGACACCGCTACCCAGTACAGGGTCTGTTTTATCCTGTCCTGAGTTGAAAAAGTGTTCAACTTTTTGTTCGGTTTTGAAAGAAACAGAGAGATTAAGTTTATTTAAAATTTTCCCAAGTTTATCGCCAAGTCTCGGGATGTATGGTAAAACGATGAAAGTTTTTTTCTCAATTGCCGGTGTAACTGAATCAGGGGGGACAAACTCCCTATTTTGTTCTTTTATCTTTTTTAATCGTTTATCTATTATATTTTCAATGAGTTTGATTGGGTAACCATTGCAGAAAAGAATATCCTTGACATAATTTAGTTAAAAATTTATATGATTATGGGAACAAATTTTTAAAACTCTGTTGACTAAAGAGACTATTACCCCTCTTATCACAGAAGGAGGGTGATGGGAAGAGAAATGTAGATATCGATCATTATGAGTCGGCTTTCTATATATAGAAAATTCAAGACTAGGATTAGTTTTTATAATCAGAACATCTAAGAAAGGCAGCTTACCAGAATCTTTGAGTTCCATTGTGAACTGGAGATTTGCATCTTAAGATTTCAAATGTGCCAAAAAATGTTTTAGAGAGTTTTGTCCATGTTCCCAAACAGAAAGGGTATCATCAACGAAACGAAACCAGATAGAGTGTTTTAAGTGGAAACTATTCAAAGCAGACTGTTCTATGAAATCCATGTAAAAATTTGCCAAATAAGGAGACAAAACAGTGCCCATGGATAAGCCCATTATTTGAAGAAAAATTTGTTTCGGAATTTAAAATACGAGAAGTACTTATTGCAGAGACTAACAAGGGTAATTATCATATCAATTTCCAAAATTTTATACATAGACCGACTCGAATTTACCTTCTATTTTCTTTGTAAGGTTTTCTTAAAACTATAAAACTCGCCAGAATTCTGTTTAGAAGCTACATCAAAGTTAGATAAGACGCTATGTTCTGTTGTCATTTGATTTTTTAACATCTCAACAATATGTAGGGAGTTTTTAATATAGTATATCTGTGTGCTTAAAAGAGGCTTAAAAATGGTGGCTAAGAAACTTCCTATACCCGTAGCTGGAGAACTATAACATGCTACAATTGGACTTAACGGAATATCTTTCTTATGGATTTTAGGCAGACCATAAAACTTAGGGGCTGAACAACCTTTGGGATAAAATTTTTTGTACATTTGAAGGGTAATTAGTCTAGTATCTTTTAAAATTCCTAGTTTATTTCTCAACTTCTGTGTGTATTTGTCCGTGGGATCAAATTTTATTTCTTTGTAAATATTTTTATCCATTAAAAGGGTGTTAACTTTTAATTCATAATCTTCAGAATTCATAATTACAACTGTGTTTCCCTTGTCCGCTTTCGTAATCACTGTGTTTTTGTCTTTTTTTAAATTTCGGAGGATTTTAATTTCTTCCTTTGATTGAGTTGAAAGTGACAAAGATGGCCTATAATCAAGAATACTCTTTACAATTTCACCTCTGAGTAGGTCTGCATTTTCGACTTCACCATGAGAGCTCAAAATAGCAGACTCCACGCCCGTAATAATTTCTGAAGTATTTACGTGTGTTTGAGCCATTGCAAATTTTGGTCCTTTTGAAAGAATACTTAGTTCCTTGGATGTAAATACCTTAGAGGATAAATTTCTCAAAGGAGGACCAGGACAAAATCTAGGAAGGAAAATTCATGTTTGTTGAAACTGTTGAAATTCCAGTTTTGAGAATTTTTCTGATAAATGAGTTTTTGATAAATTAAAAATGTGTCTGAAAGACCTATGCGAGATTTGTAAAATCTGGAGAAAATCTTGAGGGTACAAAATCTGATATAATAAGGATTTTAAATTAAGTATTTTATTACTAAGGACGTATCTTCTGGATCTATGGTCTTTTAAAATATGTGTTAAAGTTTTGAAACCCATTTTCTAAATAAATGGGCCTTCAGAATGTGTGAGTAAATTTATTTTTAAAAGCAAAGTATTTTTATAGATTAGGCGGTCTTTGCAGGTTGTTATGAAATTAAACTCAAAAATAATATTTTGATGTTTTCTTAACACAATTAACAAAATCTACAAAAATATTTGTCCAGTGATCCCCGTATGCTTGAAGCAAATACATTCTTAGACCACACTGGCTATACATGACAAATGAAACTCAGAGAGGAGAGAAAGTAACAAAATGAAAAATAAAATCAAAAAAGGGTGAAAAAACGAGGATTTTGTCAGCCAGTGAGCCATGAATAAGAACAAATATAAGAAAATATTTTGACATGGACCTCTACAAAGTTTTCCTTATTGATAAACAAAAAAAAAAACGAAAATCTAAACTTTACAAGTTAACTGTACAAAGACAGAACAGACACTGAATAAAAATCAGGCAGGACACAATCAAAAAGAATTTACCAGGCTGAATGGGCAAGGATCTCTCGTCTTGCAATAGTTTTAGCTGGTCTACAATTTCGGTTTTCATTAGATATGCAAATAGGTTCTTTTAAGTTTTTAAGCACAGAGAAATCCTATATTAAAAACTCCATAGATCTTGTTGAGAAGTTAAAAAATCAAAGTACAACAGAAAATACCGTTTTATTTAGTTTTGATGCAGTTTCTATGTACACTTCATGCGATGTCCATAAATGTGAGCAGGCTTTACAAAGAAAATTAGAGGAAAATTCAGCTTGGTCGGATTACAAAACTTTTGAAATTGATACAATAATGACCCTTGTCCGCCTTTGCAACAAGTACTCCTCGTATTTTAAATTCCGAAACAAATTTTTTCTTCAAATAGTGAGCCTATCTATGTGCACGGACTTGTCTCCTTATTTGGCAAATTTTTAAATGGGTTTCATAGAACTATCGGTTTTGAATAGTTTCCACTTGAAACACTCTATCTACTTTCGTTTTGTTGATGATATCCTTTCTGTTTGGGAACATGAACAGGACTCTCTAAGAGATTATTTGGCACATTTGAACGCCTTTGATTTAAATCTCCAGTTCACAATGGAACTCAAAGATTCTGGTAAGCTGCCTTTCTTAGATGTTTTGATTATAAAAACTAATCCTAGTCTTGAATTTTCTATATATAGAAAGCCGACTCATAATGATCGATATCTACATTTCTCTTCCCATCACCCTCCTTCTGTGAAAAGAGGGGTAATAATCTCTTTAGTCGACAGAGTTTTAAAAATTTGTTCCCGTAATCATATAAATTATGAACTAAATTATGTCAAGGATATTCTTTTTTGCAATGGTTACCCAATCAAACTCATTGAAAATATAATAGATAGACGATTAAAAAAGATAAAAGAACAAAATAGGGAGCTTGTCCCTCTTGATTCAGTTACACCGGCAATTGAGAAATAAAACTTTCATCGTTTTACCATACATCCCGAAACTTGGCGATAAACTTGGAAAAATTTTAAAAAAATATAACATCTCTGTATCTTTCCAAACCGAACAGAACGTTGAACACTTTTTAAAATCTAGAAAGGATAAAACTGACCCTGCACTAGGTAGCGGTGTGTAAAGAATATCTTGTTTTTGAGTGAAGATTTGCATTGGTAGGACACATCAAAACTGGGAGAACGTTTGCATGAGCACAAAATTTTGATAGATAAGTCCCTGAGATTAAAAAATAACAATGACAACTTTGATTCGGCTTTGGCTTCGCATATTTTCGTAAATCCGACCCATCTAGTTCTGTTTGACGAGGCAACCTTAATATCAACTGTAAATGGCGTACCACAAACTTTTAGAGGTAATTGAGATAAAAAAAATATATGAACCAAAATTTAGCAATAAATAGAGATACTGGAGATATTTCATTAAGCCAAATTTACGACGGTTTAATCTTGAAGGACTCATTCAATATTTTCACCCGAAAAAACTTAAAAGAACCTATTTGCATATCTAATGAAAACCGAAATTGTAGACCAGCTAAAATTATTGCAAGACGAAAGATCCTTGCACAATCATCTTGGTAAATTCATTTTCATTGATTCCTGCCTGGTTTTTTATTCAGTGTCTGTTCTGTCTTTGTACAGTAAACTTCGAAAGGTTAGATTTTCGTTTTTTTTTCTTTTTTGCTTAGCACTGAGGATGACTTGGCGGAGGTCCTTGTCGAAATATTTGCTAATATTTTGTCATCTTCATGGTTCGCTGGCTGACAAAATCCTCGTTTTTTCACCCTTTTTTTATTTTATTTTTCATTTTGTTACTTTCTCTCCTCTCTGAGTTTCGTTTGTCATGTATAGCCAGTGTGGTCTAAGAATGTATCTTCAAATTCAGTTTCATACTGAACCGCACTAACGCCTATATATAAATGGGCATTGGCCCTTTCAAAAATATCAATAGATCTTAGCGATACTGGTTATTTCCCCTCTAAACAAGTGAAATCTACAATGGGAAAATTGGACCCCTCCTTCCAATGTACAGCCCAGTGATCTAAATTCGTCTTGGTGCGTCATCTGCTAGAGGCTGAAATGCTGATATGAGGAAAGCGTACTTGAAACATTTTTGACCTGTTTCAAAACGGATCCGCTGGACACCTTGACAACCTACTAGATCAGAATTATATTTTAAAACTATTGCCCTTTCCCCACCACCGCTTAAAATAAAATCTTTCTTAAATTTACAAATATTAACACTTAAATTTTAAAAATAAAGAACTACAGACCCGCTCCCGGTTTCGTTATAATTCTCGAGATGCGCAAAAATATGACCAATCCACTCGGTTAAAGCACCCTCAAAATTCTCTAAATTGGGATAGATCAAACGCATCTCGGTGTGTACATAATGGTGGTAAACTTCACTTTTTCCCTCATTTAAATAAAACACCTTTAAAACAATAGAAACCTTAATTGAATCCCTACCACCCCAAAATTGAATTTGGTTCTCCAGCAGTGCACGAATTCTATCTACATAGTCATGCATAATTTCTACGGGGTCAAACACAAAATTACCACACAAAAGCGAATTAAATGGATCTCCAAAGGTTGCAGTGTAGACAACTATCATATTTAAAATTGTGTTTGATAGCTGAAACTCGGGAAATGTCGTAAACTAAATATTAACCCCTCCTCCCCCTCCCCCTCTTGTATATTATTATCAACACCTCCTCCTCCACCCCCAACTCCTCCTCTTGTATATTATTATCAACACCCCCTCCCCCCCACATTGTTCAATAATAGGGGTATGGGAAGGCACTTCATTCGATTGAAGAGGGGAAATGTTATCAGGGGCTAGAGGAGGGTTCCCTGTTAATTCCCAAGTAAAATCTTCTAAAATTTGTAATGTGTTTGAACTCAAGTCTTCCAAATCCTGCCCAACTGTGCTATTATCTACAATAAAATAATCACTTAAAAAATCGTTAGTACTAAACTCAAGTAAATTAACGAGTGTACCCTGCTGTGACATTTCATTGTTGTAGAGCTCCACAGGCGCGTCCTCTCCTTCTCCAACTGATGAGCAGGGGGGAGATGGCGAGTATGGAACCAGAACAACCTATAAATGAAAAATAGCTTATTTTTAATGTGTCTAAATCACCCTATTTTTAAAAATTGGATTATTATTTACATGTGCTTAGCAGTAGCATTTGATTTACTCCATATATCCTGAAAGTTCCAGCTAAATACAATCTACAACATTACTTAGTAGGTTTTGATTTTGTTCCAACAATCACCCCCCCAAAAACATTTCATATTAATAGCCCATATCTGCTTTGGAAAAAAAACCGGTGTCATTACATGGTTTGAAATGGATAGCCTAACTCATTCAGACCATCTCCCGAAAATAGCTTATTTTGAATGTGTCTAAATCACCCTATTTTAAAAAAAATTGGTTTATTATTTACATATATGCTTGAAAACACACTTAATAGCAGTAGCATTTGATTAATGCACTACTCTATATATTCTGAAAGTTCCAACTTAATATATTATATTTACAATCTAAAACATTACATAGTATGTTTTGATTGTGTTCAAACAATCACCCCCCAAAAACATTTTATATTAATAGCCCATTTCTGCTTTGAAAAAAAAGAAAGGTGTCTTTACTTGATTTGAGATGGATATCCTATCCCTTTTAATTATAAACAACTCATATCAATATAAACTTGTTTTTATAATATTTTTAGAGGCAAGGTGAACCATTCGTTAATAAAGCAGTTTATATCGCAAAGGATTTTGCTACTTATTACGAGCGGGATATAGTGCATTTTTTTTGGCTTCGCTAACCTAATTCAGCAGACTGAATGCATGCACTAGTTATGATTCAAAGGGAGAACGTTATATTTTATCATGTTGAAAAAATAGCGAGAAATAAAATTTAAACTTACATTTGAAAATTCCGGCTGTTTTTGGGTACCAGATGGTCCTGGCATACCAAGTTGGAGGGCAACCTCCTGACCTAGCGTAGGTGGGGCAGCTTTTAATGGTCCATGGGGAGCGGATGGGTAAGCGAGTGCAGATTGGGCTGTGGCTTGGGCAGGAAACCCTTGTTTGGGGGGCTTCGGCCAGCGACCATAGTGCTTAACTGTCGCCTTCGCAGGGGTTGCATCATCCTCCCTTGCTCTCTTCGATGGAGGGGGTGCAATACATTCTTCACAATTGGCCTTAAAAGAAGAGAAAAAATTAGTATCGAAATAATTTCCCCCTTTTTTACAGAAGGAAAATTAGTACCCCCTAGCCATAATTTTGTCTAGAAAGCATTTATCACTAAGAAGCCCCCTCCCCCTAAGCCAAAAGCAAAGCAAAAAGTAAAATTTGCCAGAAATGCTCCTATTTTTACCTTGTTGAGAAAAAATTAAATGCACAACTTGTGAGAAACAAAAACCCGAAAAGCATATAAATTCTATTTTAGTCATTTAAAAAACAAATTTAAAAAACTATCATTATTCTTTAGGGCCAAAAGCTGCATCAAATCCAAGCCAATGATTTAAAATCTGAATATCAAAATAGCCAACCTGATAAATATGCAGATAAATAAAAGCTAACTGAACACTAAACTTCAGGGTTATATATATATATATATATATATATATATATATATATATATATATATATATATATATATATATATATGGGAATGACTACATTAGTTTTCATGTCAAAGGGTATACATGTCTGCACAATGAATCCATCCCCTTTTGGTTAACGGGGGGGGGGGGAACAGTTTATTTTCAACTTGCAGCGAAGCTGCTAGAAGCGAGGCATTGTAAACCGAACCCCCCCCCCCATATAAACACTGAGTACTCAAAATGAAAAACAAATACTATATGAAACTATTTATCATAACTGTTACCAGCTCCCCTTGCAATTTATAAGATTTACCCTATCGCTAATTCGACTGGAAAAAAGTGTCTTTCCCCTGGTTTCGTAGATACCGGATGACCATTGACAGGATGCAATAATTAACCCATATTTAAATCTTTGCGGAACCGATAAAAGATAGGGTGACGGCTTAAATGGAAACTGTATATTAATAGCTGACAGAAGTCAGTTGTCACTTTAGATCACAATACAGAAAGCAAGAATTTATCAAAAGGAGAATTATTTCTATTGCAAGAATTAAAGTCATAAACATAGGAGGGGTTTTGAGGGGGGAAGGTAGGTTTATGTGGTAAAAAAAAAGAATATATTTTATAGTCTTCTAACGAGTATAAAGATAGCATAGTGGAGTTTGTATTTGAGTGGGAGGGGGGGATTTACCTAAATATACTGGAGGGTGACCAAGGAAAATAATTTAATTTTGAAAATAAAAAATGAAAATGTACTAAAACAGAACTCGCATTGTAAATTGTTGCTGCCAAGGCTTCTAGCTCATCAATAATATTCATTGTTGTATCCATTCTCTCACAATACTTTCTGATAATTTAATCACAATGCATGTCCGTTATATATGAAATCTCAAGGGCGAATTGCGATGTAATGGGGGAAACCATATGTAAGCGACCCTCTGATTGGCTTAGAATGAGATGTAATCTACTCTCTGATTGGTTTAGAAGGAGTATACATTTTCATGCAACATGGATCAAGGTATTTAGTAATAGTGACGGGTGTGATACGACCAAGACCTATAAGCCTAAAAGACACTTTATCTAGCCAAGTATTTAAGGAGTGCTCAGCAAAATTTGAGGATCCACACTCCCTAACCGTAGTTTGATTTTGAGAACAGGCTATGCCAACTTATGGATGCAGCTAAGTATGCTGTAAAGCAGCATGGTCACTGGATTGAATACATTATTTTTCATCTTCTTGACCATTTGCGAAACATTTTCTGTGTTGGATTTTTTTTCGCTGGACGTTCACCAGTAGATAGCAGAAAAAACCGAAAACATTCGAAAATTTCCAAATATCGTTTTAGATATTTATATTTACGTTTCGATATCGATATTTGGTTCGATATATCGTTATATCTATATTGATATCGAATATCACCCAACCCTAGTTTAAATCGCAATAATTTTTTTTATTTTTTTTATTTGTCAATTAGTTTATAAAGTCTTTCTACTCGAATTTTTTTGCATACAACACACTTCTATTGTGGATTGGTGCGCTGAATTTAGGATTCTTTGTCCAAGAAGACGAAGGTTCGAATCCTAGTTCAACCAATTATTTGGTTTGGACGAGGGTCAGCTGCTTGACTCTCTAAGCTAGGCTAGAGTCGACCCAGCTCTACATGGGTACATAGAGATATCTGGAGAAGGTAAATAAGAAGGTTGTGCATAGGTAACGGATGGTTGGCTCCAAGCCCCCCTTTGCACTGTCTGACTAAAGGAAGTAGAGATGCCATAATAACTCGTGACGGGAGTCCATATATGGGCATAGAATACTGACAGGAGTCCATATATGGGCATAGAGTCATTAGGGAGAATGATTGCGTAATGGGGTCAATGACCTCTTTCTCCAGGTGTGTTTTTGGCACGCCCTCAGCGAATGTCAATGTTGTTGTTGTTCGAAGCAAAGTTAATGACATTTCCTTCCTGTTCGAGGCAGATGTTATGATCCAGAAATAGTATTTGTTGTTGTTATTCGAGCCAGATGTTATGGTCCAGAAATAGTATTTGATGTTGTTGTTCAAGACAAATGTTATGAGGGTCAGAGAAACAGTTAATTACACTTCCTTACTGTTCGAGGCAGATTTTATGATCCAGCAATAGTATTTGTTATTGTTATTCGAGCCAGATGTTATGTGGTTCCCGGAAACAGTTAATTAATGTCTGACAGATGACGTCAAGTTAATTAATGTCCTTGCATTTCCAAAGAGAATTGTCACCGAGAAGCAGTTAGATCACACATGATGTCATGATTGATTGATTGACACAAAAGGGGAATTAATTTGTTGTTCTATAGAGAATTGATTCACGAAAGGGAAATTAATTTGTTGTTTCTAACAAGAGAATCGTTTCCGAGCAGACGTATTGATCTTAGCGCGCGAAAAGGTTTCCAAATAATTTGAAATGCATTGGCGCAGAGATGCCAAACAAAAGGAACATGCCGAAATTCCGTTTAGGGTTAATTATGGCGAAACCGTTTTAGCTATTTTATGGAACTATTTCGGCGAAACAGCTAGAGACATTTTAAAAGGTGATTTTTGAAGAGATTTTGGAAGAGGTTTTGAGTGTGGTCGTTATAATACACAAGTTGTATTTTAACAGTGTTGTGAGGTCCTCTACCCCAACCCCAAAGGCTTCTCATACCCCACCCCCACCCCGAAGGACGCCCCCGGTCCTCAAAGGCCCACCCAGACCCCCAAAGGCCATCCCCGGGTCCCCCAAAGGCCCATCGAGCTCCCGAAGGACCAACGGCATCCCAAAGGCCCTCCACCGGTCCCCAAATGTCCCCCAGGCCCTCAACTGTCCTCCCTGTGCCCCGAAGGAAGCCCCCCGGTACTCAAAGGCCCCCAAGCCCCCAAAGGCCCACTCAGACCCCCAAAGGCCATCCCCGGGCCCCCCAAAGGCCCATCGAGCTCCCGAAGGACCAACGGGATCCCAAAGGCCCTCCACCGGTCCCCAACTGTCCCCCAGGCCCTCAACTGCCCTCCCTGTGCCCCAACGGCCCTCCCTGTGCCCCAAAGGCCCTCCCCCCGCCCCCCAAAGGCCCCCCAAGGTCTCACCGGGCCACCGACGCCCCAACCCGCCCCCCCACACACTCCCCGACAATCCCCGGGCCACGCGCAGTCACTCCCCAGTGTTCCGGATGTCCTCACACCAGCCCCAAAGGTCCCCCCGCCTATCCAATGCCGCCCCGGCCCCCACCTCCCCTTCCCCCGGCACCCCCACGGACCCCCGACTCCCCAAGGACCAACCGGGTCCCAAAGGGCCCCCCGACCCCCAAAAGGCCAGCCCCGAGCCCCACAGGCCCTCCCCGGTCCCCAAAGGTCCACCAGACCCCCAACAGCCCTCCCTGTGCCACAAAGGCCATCCCCGGGCCCCCCAAAGCCCCCACGAGCTCCCAAAGGACCAACGGGGTCCCAAAGGCCCTTCACCGGTCCCCAAATGTCCCCCAGGCCCCATAAAGGCCCATCGAGTTCCCGAAGGACCAACGGGCTCCCAAAGGGCCAACCGGTCCCCAAATGTCCCCCAAGCCCTCAACTGCCCTACCTGTGCCCCAAAGGCCCTCCCTGTGCCCCAACGGCCCTCCCTGTGCCCCCAAGGCCCGCCCCCGGCCCCCCAAAGGCCCCCCACGGTCTCAAAGGGCCTCCGGAGCCCCCAAAGGCCCACCCAGACCCCCAAAGGCCATCCCCGGGCCACCCAAAGGCCCTCCCCAGGCTTCCAAAGGCCCTCCCTCGGTCCCCAAAGGTCCCCCCGGCGCCCAACTGGCCCCCCAGGCCCCCACCCGCCGGCCCCCCGCCCCCCAAGGTCCCCCGGCCGCCCCACGGCCCAACGGGGACCCAACCGGCCCCCCCACCCCCACATGCCCCGCCCCGAGGCCCACAGGCCCTCCCCGGTCCCCAAAGGTCCACCAGACCCCCAAAAGCCCTCCCTGTGCCACAAAGGCCATCCCCGGGCCCCCCAAAGCCCCATCGAGCTCCCAAAGGACCAATGGGGTCCCAAAGGCCCTTCACCGGTCCCCAAATGTCCCCCCGGCTCCCCACAGCCCCCCCGGCCCACCCAAGGCCCCCACGGCTCCCAAAAGAACCACGGGCTCCCAAGGGCCCACCCCCCGGCCCCCAAGGGCCCCCGCGCTCCCAAAACACCACACAATCCACAAGGGCCTCCGGATCCCCAAACGCCCTCCCTGGGCCCCAAAGGTCCTCCCCCGGTCACCATACATGCACACAAAAACTTACACACACACAAAAACTTACACACACACACAAAAACTCACACACACACACGAAAACTTACACACACAAGAAAACTTACACACACACTCAAAAACTAACACACACGAAAACTTACATTCACACAAAAACTTACATTCACACAAAAACTTACACACACACACACACACACACAAAAAAATTACACACACAAACACACAAAAACTTACACACACACACACCAAAACTTACACACACACAAAAACTTACACACACACACACACACACACACACACACAAACCTACACATGAACACAAAAAAAATCACACACACACGCAAACACAAATGCACACACACACACACACACAAAACTTACACACACACACACACACGAAAAAAAACACACACACGCCAAAACATAAAAACACACAAAATTACACACACACACACACACAAAAACTAACAAAAGCACACGAAAAATTACAATCACACAAAAACTTACATTCACAAAAAAAATTACACACACACACACAAAACTTACACACACAAACACACAAAAACTCACACACACACGCCAAAACTTACACACACACAAAAACTTACACACACACACAAAAACTTACACATGAACACAAAAAAACTCACACACACACGCACAAAAACTTACACACACACACACACACACAAAAAAAAAAAAATTAAACACAAACACACACACACTATAACTTACACACACACTCCAAAACTTACACACACAAAAACTTACACATGCACACGAAAACTTACACACACACACACGAAAACTTACACACACACGCCACAACACACACACACACACACACACACACACAAACTTACACACACACAAAAACTAACACACACACAAAAACACACACACACAAAAAAACTAACACATGCACACGAAAAATAAAAATCACACAAAAAATTACATGCACACAAAAACTTAAACAAACACACACACACAAAACTTAAAAACTCACACAATAAAAATATAAATAACAAAAACACTCGAAAATTAAAAAACACAAAAAAACAAAATTACACATACAAACAAAAACAAAAAATTACAAAATAAAAAAAAAAAAAACAAAAACAAGCAAAAAATTTTACACACACAAACACACAAACGAACACTTAAACAAACTCGCAAACACTTACACACACAAAAACTTAGACACACACACACACACACACACACAAACTTACACACACACACACACACACACACAAAAACTTACACACACACACACACACACACACAAACTTAAAAAAAAAAGCCAACAATAACACACACAAAAACAAACACAAACACACAAAAACATACACACACACACAAAAACTAAAAATAACACAAAAAATTACAAAAAAAATAAAAAAAAAGATAAGAAAAAAAAAAAAATAATAGACAAAAAAACAATTACAAACACACACAAAGTCTTAGACACACAAAAACATACACGCACACACAAAATATTACACACACACTCAAAAACTTACATTCGCACAAAAACTTACATGCACACAAAAACTTACACAAACTCACAAAAACCAACACACACACACACACAAAAAATTACACACACACACACAAAAACTAACGCACACACACAAACTAACACACACACACACAAACAAACACAAAAAAAAAAAAACAAACAAACACACAAAAACACACACACAAACAAACAAAAACTTACACATTCACACTAAAACTTACATGCACACAAAAACTTACACACACACACACGAAAACTTACTCACACACACTTCAAAACTTACACACACAAAATCTTAGACACACAAAAACTGACACACACACACACACATAAAAAAAATAACACACACACTACAAAACTTACATTCACACAAAAAATTACACATAAACACACAAACAAAAACTTACACACACACACACAAAACTTACACAAACAAAAACTTACACACACACACACAAACACACAAAAACTTAAACACAAACACACAAAAAACATACACACACACACAAAAGCTTAGACACACAAAAACTTACACGCACACACAAAAACTTACACCCACACTCAAAAACTTACATTCACACAAAAACTTACATGCACACAAAAACTTACACACACACACAAAAAATTAAAAACACACACAAAAAAAACTAACACACACACACAAAAATAAACACACAAAAAAACTTACACACACACACACACACACACACACACAAAAACTAAAACATGCAAAAAAAAAAATTAAATACACACAAAAAAGATTATACACACAAAAACATAAAAACACACACACACAAAAACTTAGACCAACACGCCATAACTTACTTGCACACAAAAACTAACATTCACACAAAAACTAACACACTCACAAAAACTGACACACACTCACAAAAACTAACACACACACACAAAAGCTTACACACACACACACGCAAGAAAACTTACACACACACGCCAAAACTTACACACACACGCCAAAACTTACACACACACACACACAAAAACTTACACACACACACACACACAAAAACTGACACATGCACACTATATATATAATGCACAAAAAAAAATTCATGCACAAAAAAACTTACACACACACACACACACACACACACACACAAAAACTTACACACACACGAAAAAACATAAACACACACAAAAACTTACACAAAAACAAAAACACACACACACAAAAACATACACAATAACACAAAAAAACTCACACACACACACGCACGAAAACTTACACACACACTCAAAAACTAACACACACAAAAACTTACACAGGCACACTAAAACTAACACACACACACACACTAAAACAAACACACACACTCCAAAACTTACACACACACACACACACACACACAAACTTACACACACACACAAACTTACACACACACACACACACACACACAAAAACATACACAAGCACACGAAAACATAAAACAAAACAAAAACAAACATGAACACACAAACGTACACCCACACACACACACACAAAACTTACAAACACACACACACACACACACGAAAACTTACACACACACACGCCAAAACTTACACACACACAAAAACTTACACACACACACACACACACACACAAACTTACACATGAACACAAAAAAACTCACACACACACGCACAAAAACTTGCACACACACACACACACACAAAACTTACACACACACACACACACGAAAACAAACACACACAAACAAAAACAGACACACACACAAACAAACACACACACACACCCACACACACAAACAAACACATGCACACTAAAACTTACATGCACACAAAAACTTACATGCACACAAAAACTTACACACACACACACACACACAAAACTTACACACACAAACACACAAAAACTTACACACACACACACACACCAAAACTTACACAAACAAAAAAACTAATAAACACACAAACAAAAACTTACACATGGACACAAAAAAACTCACACACACACGCAAAAAAAATAACACACACACACACACACACTCACAAAACAAACACACAAACACACACACACGAAAACTTACACACACACTCCAAAACTTACACACACAAAAAACTTACACATGCACACGAAAACTTACACACACACACTCAAAACTAACACACACACACCAAAACTTACACACACACACACACACACACAAACAAACTGACACACACACACAAACTTACACACACACACACACACACACACACACAAAAACTTACACAAACACACGAACACACACATACACACAAAAAAATAAATGAACAAAAAAAATTACACACACACACACACACACACAAAACTACAAAACACACACACACACACACGAACACTCACACACACACGCCAACAAAAAAACATGAGCAACCACACATACCCCAAAAAACAAACACAAAAACTTACAAAAAAAAACAAACACACACAAACACATCCACAAAATCTAACACACAAACACACACACACAAAAACTGACACACACACGCCAAAACTTACACACACAAAAACTTAGACACACAACACACACACACACACACACACACACAAACTTACACACACACACACACACACACACACACACACACACACACACACACACACAAACTTACACACACACACACAAAACTTACACACACACAAAACTTACACACACACACAAAACTTACACACACACACACACAAACTTACACGCACACACAAACTTACATGCACACACAAACTTACACACACACAAAAACTTACACACACACACACAAAAAACTTACATCCACACACAAAAGCTTAGACACACAAAAACTTACACACACACACACACAAAAAACTTACACTCACACACAAAAACTTACACCCACACGCAAAAAATTACATGCACACAAAAACTTACATTCACACAAAAACTTACACAAACGCACAAAAACTTACACACACACACACACACAAAAACTTACACACACACACACAAAAACTTACACACACACAAAAACTTACACACACACACACAAACACACACACACACACACACAAACACACACACACACAAAAACACACACACACACACACACAAACAAACTGACACATTCACACTAAAACTCACATTCACAAAAAAAATGACAGACACACACAATAACACTTACTCACACACACGTAAACACAAAAAAAAAAAAAAGAATATAAAGAAATACACTTACACAAACACACAAACACACACAAAAACTTACACACACACGTCAAAACTGACAGGAACACAAAAACTTACACATACACACACACACACAAACTTACACCCACACACACACACAAAACTTACACAAACAAAAACTTACACACACACACACACACACAGACACAAACTTACACATTCACACTAAAACTTACATTCACACAAAAACTTACATTCACACAAAAACTTACACACACACACACACGCACACACACACACAAAAACTAACAAACACACGCAAAAACTTACACAAACACAATAACCTACACACACACACAAACACACACACACAAAAACTAACACAATAACACAAAAAAAACTCACACACACAAACACACGAAAACTTACACACACACCCCAAAACTTACACACACAAAAACTTACACAAGCACACGAAAACTTACACACACACACAAGAAAACTAAAACACACAAGCAAAAACAAACACACACACACAAACAAACACACACAAACTAACACACACACACAAAACTTAAACACACACAAACACACACAAACAAAAACTTAAAAATTCACACGAAAACTTACAATCACACACAAACTTACATGCACACAAAAACATAAACACAAACACACAACAAAATAACAAACACACACACACACACACGAAATCACACACACACACGCACAAACTTACACACACACACAAAAACATACACACACACATACACAAAAACTTACACAATAACACAAAAAACTCACACACACATGCACAAAAACTTACACACACACACACACACAAACAAACACACAAAAAATTAACACAAACACAGACTAAAACTTACACACACACGCAAAAAATTAAACACACAAAAACTTACACATGCACACGAAAACTGACACACACACACACACACGAAAACTTACACACACACACCAAAACATACACACACACACACACACACACACACAAACTTACACAAACACACAAACTTACACACACACACACACACACACAAACAAAAACTTACACATGCACACGAAAACTTACATGCACACACAAAACTTACATTCACACAAAAACTTACACACACACACACACAAAACTTACAAACACACACACACACACACACGAAAACTTACACACACACACAAAAACTTACACACACACATACACAAAAACTTTCACATGAACACAAAAAACTCACACACACAAGCACAAAAACTTACACACACACACACACACACACAAACACAAATCATACACACACACACACACACGAAAACTTACACACACACCCCAAAACTTAAACACACAAAAACATAAACAATCACACGAAAACATACACACACACACACGAAAACTTAAACACACACGCAAAAAATTACACACACACACAAACTAACACAAACACACAAACAAACACGCATACACACACACACACACAAAAACAAACACATGCACACGAAAACTTACATGCACACAAAAACTTACATGCACACAAAAAAACTTACACACACACAAAAACTTACACACACACACACACACACGAAAAATTACACAAACCCGCAAAAAATTACAAACACACAAACTTAGACACACACACACACACACACACACACACACACACAAACTAAAACAAACAAAAAACCACACAAAAGAAAAAAAAAAATAAAAAAAAAAAAAAAAAAAAAAAAAAAACAAACACGAACAAAATAAAACAAGAACAAACAAAAAACAGCACATACAAAATAACATAAACACGCAAAAAATAAAAAGAACACACAAAATAACATGCACACAAAAACTTACACACACACAAAAACTTACACACACACACACAAAAACTTACATCCACACACAAAATCTTAGACACACAAAAACTTACACACACACACAAAGGCTTAGACACACAAAAACTTACACTCACACACAAAAACTTACACACACACTCAAAAACTTACATTCACACAAAAACTTACATTCACACAAAAAATAACACAAACTCACAAACAACAACACACACACACACACAAAAACTTACACACACACACACAAAAACTAAAGCACACACAAAAAATAAAACACATACACAAACACACACAAAAAAACACAGAAACACACTAACACAAAAACCCACACAAACACACATACACAAACACACAAACTTACACATGCACACGAAAACTTACATGTACACAAAAACTCACACACACACACACGAAAACTTACTCACACACACGTCAAAACTTACACACACAAAAGCTTAGACACACAAAAACATACACACACACACACACACACAAAAACAAACACACACACTACAAAAATTACAATAACACGAAAAATAACAAAAACACAAACCCACACAAAATAAAACACACACACACACACAAAACTGACACACAAAAAAACATACACACACACACACACACACACACAAACAAACACAAGCACACTAAAACTTACATTAACAAAAAAACTTACATGCACACAAAAACTTACACACACACACACACGCACACACACACACAAAAACTTACACACACACACACCAAAACTTACAAAAACACAAAAAACTACACACACAAACAAACACACACACGCAAAAAATTACAAATTAAAACAAAAAAACTCACACACACACATGCACGAAAACTTAAACACACACGCAAAAACAAACAAACACACAAACTAACACATGCAAACAAAATTACACACACACAAACGAAAACTAACACACACACGACAAAACTTACACACACACACACACACAACCTAAAAAACTCACAAAATAACTATATCACACACACACACACACAAAAAAACAAAAAAATACACATGCACACGAAAACTTAAATGCAAACAAAAACTCACACGAACAAAAAAACTTAAAAACAAACACACACAAAACTAAAAAACACACACAAACACACACGAATACTAAAACACACACGCCAAAACTAACACACACACACAAAAACTTACACACACACATACACAAAAACTTACACATGAACACAAAAAACTCACACAAACATTAAAAAAAAATAACACAAACACACACACACACACACAAACAAAAATAACACACACACACACAATAAAACTAACACACACACTAAAAAACTAACACACACAAAAACTAACAAATTCACACTAAAACTTACACACACACACACACACGAAAAATAAAACACACACGGAAAAACTTACACACACATACACACACACACAAAAACTAACACACCCACAAAAACAAAAAAAAACACACACACACACACAAAAACTAACACATGCACACGAAAACTTACATGCACACAAAAACTTACATGCACACAAAAACTTACACACACACACACACAAAACTTACACACACACACACACACACACACACGAAAACTTACACACACACACCAAAACTTACACACACACACACACAAAAACTTCACATGCACACACAAACTCACACACACATGCACAAAAACTTACACACACACACACACAAACACACAAAAAAAAATATTACACACACACACACACGAAAACGTACACACACATGCCAAAACTTACACACACAAAAACTTACACACACACACGAAAACTACACACACACACACACACGAAAACTCACACACACACGCCAAAACTTACACACACACACACACACAAACAAAAACAAACAAAATAACACAAACACACACACACGCAAAAAAAATGAAAAATTCACAAGAAACCATACATGAAAACAAAAACTTAAATGAAAAAACAAACTTACACACACACACACACAAAACTTACAAACACACACACACACACACAAAACTCACAAACACCCGAGAAAACTGACAAACACACACAAAAACTTAGACACACACATACACAAAAACTTTCACATTAACACAAAAAACTCACACAAACATGCACAAAAACTTACACACACACACACACACACACAAAAACATACACACACACGACAAAACTAACATGCACACAAAAACTTACACAAACACACACCCACACAAACTTACACACAAAAACAAACAAAAAACTTACACAAACAAAAACTTACACACACACACACAAACACACACAAACTTACACATTCACACGAAAACTTACATGCACACAAAAACTTACATGCCCACACAAAAACTTACACACACACACACACACACACACACACAAAAACTTACACACACACACTGAAACTTACACACACACAAAACTTACACACACACACAAACACACACACACACAAACTTACACACGACACAAAAAACTCACACACACACGCACGAAAACTTACACACACACGCAAAACTTACACACACAAAAACTTACACATGCACACGAAAACTTACACACACACACACACACGAAAACTTACACACACACGCACAAAACAAACACACACACACACACACACACACTTACACACACACACAAACTTACACACACACACACACACACACAAAAACTTACACATGCACACGAAAACTTACATGCACACACAAACTTACATGCACACAAAAACTGACACACACACACACACAAACTTACAAACACACACACACACACAAAAACTCACACACACACGCACAAACTCACACACACACACAAAAACTTACACACACACATACACAAAAACTTCACATGAACACAAAAAACTCACACAAACATGCACAAAAACTTACACACACACAAACATACTCACACACACAAACTGACAAACACACACACTAAAACTTACACACACACGCAAAAACTTACACACACAAAAACTTACACACACACACACACACAAACAAAAACTTACACACACACACACACAAAAAACTTACACACACACACACACACACACACACACAAAAACTCACACAAACACACAAAAAACTTATATCAACACGCAATAGATTATACACAAAAAAAATTACACACACATACAAAAATTTACACACACACACACCAAGACTTAATCACACACAGACACACACACACAAAAAACTTACACACACACACACACACACAAACATAATAAAGAAAAAGAAAAAAAACATTAAAAAAAACACTTAAATTCACACAAAAAAAAACACACACACACACACAAAAAACAAACACAAACTCACAAACGACAAATAACACACACACACACACAAACACACACACACACACAAAAACAAACACAAGAACACAACAAAAATACACACACACACACACACAAAAACTTAAAAACACACACAACAACACACAAAACTTACACACACACACACGAAAACACACACACACATGCCAAAACTTAAACACACAAAAACTAAAACACATACACACACACACACACAAAAACACACAAACTTACACACACATACACAAAAACTTACACACACACACACACAAACACATACAAACTTACAAACACACACAAAAACTTACACCCTAGCCACGTAGGCTAGGTTAGCCTACGTACGCGCGCGTACGTAGGCTAACCTTGCCTAACCTAACTTAACCTAACCTAATTTAATCTAACCTAACCTAACCTAATCATACACCTAACTTTTTGCCTGTCTCTCACCTAACCTAAGCTAACCTAAGTGAAGCGTACATGGGCTAACCTAACCTAACCTAACCTAACCTAACTTAACCTAATCTAACCTAACCATACTCGCCGGAAAAGGCTAGGTTAACTTATCATGAGCGCACATGATAAGTTAACCTACCCTAACTTAAACAGTGAATTTCCACCATTCAGACTGGTAGACTGAGACCCCAATATTGAGCTAGTCGATTTCCACCATTCAGGCTGGTGGACTAAGACCCTAATTCTGAGCGAGTGAATTTCCACCATTCAGGCTGGTGGACTGAGACCCCAATATAGAGCTAGTGGATTTCCACCATTCAGGCTGCTGGACTCTGACCCCAATTCTGAGCTAGTGTATTTCCACCTTTAAGGCTGGTTGAGTGGGACCCCAATACTGAGCTAGTGAATTTCCATCGTTCAGGCTGGTGGAGTGGGACCCCAATACTGAGCTAGTGGATTTCCACCATTCGGGCTGGTGGACTAAGACCCCAATTTTCCAACTCTTGCATTTCATGAACTTCGAAAAATCAAGAGAATGTAACTGTGAGAAGGTAAAGCACAACAAGTCACTACTGAAATATTCCAACTCTTGCATTTCACGACATAAATTCAAATGAAATTTGAAAAATTAAGACACTGTAACTGTGATATGTTAAGTGTGTAATTTTTTGTGTGTGTGTGTAAGTTTTGGCGTGTGTGTGTGTTAGTTTTCGTGTGCGTGAGTTATTTTTAGTGTGTGTGTGTTTGTAATTTTTTGTGTGTGTGTTTAAGTTTTTGTGAGTGTATTCTAGTTTTTGTGTGTCTCAGTTTGTGTGTGAATGTAAGTTTTTGTGTGAATTTTAGTTTTTTCATGTGTGTGTTAGTTTTTGTGTGTGTGTGTAAGTTTTGTGTGTCTAAGCTTTTGTGTGTGTCAGTTTTGAAGTGTGTGTGTAAGTTTTCATGTGTGTGTGTGTGTGTGTGTGTAAGTTTTTGTGTGAATGTAAGTTTTCATTTGCATGTGTAAGTTTTTTTTTTTGTGTGTGTGTGTGTGTGTGTTTAAGTTTTTGTTTGTGTGTAAGTTTTTGTGTGTGTGTTTGTATGTTTTTGTGCGTGTGTGTATGTTTTTGTGTGTGTGTGTATGTTTTTGTGTGAATGTATGATTTTGTGTGCATGTAAGTTTTTGCGTGTGGGTGTAAGTTTTTGTGTGTGTGTGTATGTTTTGTGTGTCTCAGCTTTTGTGTGTGGTTGTTATTTTTTTTGTGTGTTTTTATGTTTGTGTGTGTGTGTGTGTTTGTGTGTGTAATTTTTTGTGTCTGTGTGTTTAATTTTGTGTGTGTGTGTGTGTGTATGTGTTTTATTTTTTTTGTGTTTTATTTTTGGCTTGTGTTTGTGATTTTTGTGTGTGAATGTGTGTGTTTGTAAGTTTTTGTGTGTGTGTGTGTGTGAATTTTTTTTTTTTTCATTTTTAATTTTTTGTTTGTGTGTGTGTGTATGTGTTTGTGTGTGTGTAAGTTTTCGTGTGTGTGTGTGTGTGAGTTTTGTGTGTGTGTGTGTGTGTGTGTAAGTTTTTGTGTGCATGTAAGTTTTTGTGTGCATGTAAGTTTTCGTGTGCATGTGTAAGTTTTTTTGTGTGTGTTTTTGTTTATGTGTGTTTTTTTGAGTATGTTTGGTTGTGTGTGTGTGTGTATGTTTGTGTTTTTGTTTTTAGGTTTTTGTGTGTCTCAGATATTTCGTTTGGATATAATTTTTGTGTGTGTTTGTGTAATTTTGTGTCTGTGTGTGTGTGTAAGTGTTTGTGTGTGTATGTTTTTTGTGTGTGTGTGTGTGTAAGTTTGTGTGGGTTTGTGTGTGTGTTTGTTTTTTTCTGTTTGTTTATTTTTTGTCGTGTGTGTGTATTTTTTCGTGTGTGTGTGTGTGTGTAAGTTTTGTGTGTGTGTGTGTGTGTGTGTGTGTGTAAGTTTTTGTGAATGTTTGTGTGAGTTTTTTTGTGTTCATGTGTAAGTTTGTGTTTATGTGTGTGTGTATGTGTTTGTGTGTGTGTGTAAGTTTTTGCTTGTGTGTGTTTGTTGTTGTTTGTTTGTTTGTTTGTTTATTTTTTGTGTGTGTGTGTGTGTAAGTTTTTGTGTGCATGTAAGTTTTTGTGTGCATGTAAGTTTTCGTGTGCATGTGTATGTTTTTGTGTGTGTGTGTGTGTGTGTGTCAGTTTGTGTGTGTGTGTGTGTTTGTGTGTGTGTGTGTGTGTGTGTGTGTAAGTTTTGGCGTGTGTGTGTAAGTTTTAGTGTGTGTGTGTGTGTGTTAGTTTTCGTGTGAATGTGTAAGTTTTTGTGTGTGTAAGTGTTGGCGTGTGTGTGTAAGTTTTCGTGCATGTGTGTGTGTGAGTTTTTTTTGTGTTCATGTGTAAGTTTTTGTGTGTGTGTGTTTTTGTGTGTGTGTTGGTGTTTGTGTGTTTGTTAGTTTGTGTGTGTGTGTGTTTGTGTTTGTGTGTGTGTGTGTGTGTGTGTGTGTGTGTTAGTTTTTGTGTGAATTTAAGTTTTTGTGTGCATGTTAGTTTTCGTGTGATTGTGTAAGTTTGTGTGTGTTTGTGTGTGTAAGTTTTTGTGTGTGTGTGTGTAAGTTTTGGCGTGTGTGTGTAAGTTTTGGTGTGTGTGTTTATGTTTTCTTGAGTGTGTGTGTGTGTAAGCTTTTGTGTGTTTGTGTAATTTTTTGTGGGTGTGTGTAAGTTTTTGTGTGTGTGTAAGTTTTTGTGTGCATGTAAGTTTTTGTGTGCATGTAAGTTTTTGCGTGTTGGTCTAATTTTTTGTGTGTGTGTGTAAGTTTTTGTGTGTCTTAGCTATTGCGTGTGGATATAAGTTTTTTGTGTGAATGTGTAAGTTTTTTTGTGTGTGTGTGTTTGTGTGTGTGTGTAAGTTTTTGTGTGTGTGTAAGTTTGTGTGTGTGTGTGAGTTTTGTGTGTGTGTGTGTGTGTAAGTTTTTGTGTGTGTGTGTGTAAGATTTTTTTTGCGTGTGATTTTTTTTTAGAATTTAATTTTTATCGTGTTTTTTTATTTTTTTTTTTTTGCTTGTAATTTTTTTTGTGTCTAAGCTTTTGTGTGTGTGTGTTAGTTTTGTGTGTGTGTGTGTTTATTTGTGTGTGTTTTTGTGTGTGTGTGTGTTATTTTGTGTTGGTTTTTTTTTTTTGTGAGTTTGTTTGTAATTTTGTATGTTTGTTTGTATTTGTAATTTTATTTTTGAATTTTTTTTTTTTATTGTTTTTTTTTGTTTTTGTGTGTGTGTGTGTGTGTGTGTGAGTTTTTTTTTGTCTATGATTTTTTGTGTGTAAGTTTTTACGTGTGTGTGAGTAAGTTTTAGTGTGTGTGTGTGTAAGTTTTTGTGTGAATGTTAGTTTTAGTGTGCATGTGTAAGTTTTTTTTTTTTTGAGTGTTTTTGTGTGGGTGTGTATTTTTGTTTGTTTTTGTGTGTGTGTGTTTTTTTTTTTGTGCTTTAGTTTTTTTGTGTGTGTGTTCGATTTTTTGTTTGTGTGTGTGTGTTGGTTTTTTTGCGTTTGTTTAAGTTTTTGTGTGCATGTAAGTTTGTTTGCGCATGTTAGTTTGTGAGTGTGTGTGTTAGATTGTGTTTGTGAGTGTAAGTTTTTGTGTGTGTAAGACTTTGTGTGTGTGTGTAAGTTTTTGTGTGTCTAAGATTTTGTGTGTGTTGGTTAGTTTTTTTTGTGTGTGTGTGTATTTTTTTGTGTGCATGTAAGTTTTTGTGTGTGTGTGTTAGTTTTTGTGTGCGTGTTTAAGTTTGTGTTTCTGTTTGTTTTGGCTTGTGTGTGTAAGTTTGTGTGTGTGTGTGTGTGTGTGTGTAAGTTTTTGTGTGTGTGTGTGTGTGTGTGTGTATTTTTGTGTGTGTGTGTGTGTGTGTGTGTATTTTTTTGTGTGTGTAAGTTTTTGCGTGTGTGTTTAATTGTTCGCGTGTGTGTGTGTGTGTGTAATTGTTTGTGCATGTGTGTGAGTTTTTTTGTGTTCATGTTTTATTGTTTGTTTATGTGTGTGTTTTTAAGTTTGTGTTTGTGTGTGTTATTTTTTGCGTGTTTGTTTGTTTGTTCGTGTGTGTGTGTGTGTGTTTGTAAGTTTTGTGTGTGTGTAAGTTCTTGTGTTCATTTTAGTTTTTGTGTGATTGTTAGTTTTATTGTGATTGTGTTATTTTTTGTGTGTGTGTGTGTGTGTGTGTGTGTAAGTTTGTGTGTGTGTGTAAGTGTGTGTGTGTGTGTGTGTGTGTGTGTAAGTTTTGGCGTGTGTGTGTAAGTTTTAGTGTGTGTGTGTGTTATTTTTAGTTTTACTTTTTAATTTTTTGTTTGTGTAAGTTTTTTCGTGTTTTTGTAAGTTTTCGTGTGTGTGTGTGTGTGTGTAAGTTTTTTGAGTGTGTGTGTGTGTGTGTGTGTGTAAGTTTTTGTGCTTTTTCTTGTGTGTTTTTTTGTGTTCATGTTTTTTTTTTTGTGTGTGTGTGTATTATTTTGTGTGTGTGTATTTGTAGGTGTGTGTGTGTGATATTGTGTTATTTTTTTCTTGTTTTGTTTGTGTGTGTGTGTGTGAGTGTTTTTGTGCATGTTAGTTTTTTTGTTCATGTAAGTTTTCGTGTGAATTTGTAAGTTTGTGTTTGTGTGTGTGTGTGTGTAAGTTTTTGTGTTTTTATGTTTTGGCGTGTGTGTGTTAGTTTTAGTGTGTGTGTGTGTGTGTTATTTTTGTGTATGTGTGTGTGTGTGCAAGTTTTTGTGCGTGTGTGTGTGAGTTTTTTTGTGTTCTTGTGTAGGTTTGTGTGTGTGTGTGTGTGTGTGTGTAAGTTTTTGTGTGTGTGTAAGTTTTTGCGTGTGTGTGTATATGTTTTTGTGTGTTTGTGTGTGTAATTTTTGTGTGTGTTTGTGTGTGTGTGTGTACTTTTGTTTTTGCCTTTCATTTTTTTTTTTCTTGTTATTTTTATTGTGTGTAATATTTGTATTGTGTGTGTAAGTTTTCATGTGTGTGTAAGTTTTCGTGTGTGTGTGTGAGTTTTTGTGTGTGTGTGTAAGTTTTTGTGTGTGTGTAAGTTTTTGTGTGCATGTATGGTGACCGGGGGAGGACCTTTGGGGCCCAGGGCGGGCGTTTGGGGATCCGGAGGCCCTTGAGGATTGAGTGGTCTTTTGGGAGCCCGGGGGACCTTTGTGGACCGGGGGAGGGCCCTTGGGAGCCCGGGGGTCTTTTGGGAGCCCTGTGGGCCTTTGGAGGGCCGGGGGGCAGTGGGGGGCCGGGGGGACATTGGGGGACCGGTGACGGGCCTTTGGGACCCCGTTGGTCCTTGGGGAGCTCGTGGGGGCGTTGGGGGGCCCGGGGAGGGCCTTTGTGGCACAGGGAGGGCTTGGGGGGGGCGGGGGGCCCTTTGGGGACGGGGGCGGGCCTATGGGGCTCGGGGAGGGCCTTTTTGGGGTCTGGGGGCCCTTTGGGACCCCGTTGGTCCTTTGGGAGTCCGGTGGACTTTTGGGTGCCGGGGAAGGCCTTTGGGGGTCCGGGGGGCCAGTTGGGCGCCGGGGGGACCTTTGGGGACCGAGGGAGGGCCTTTGGAAGCCTGGGGAGGGCCTTTGGGTGGCCCGGGGATTGCCTTTGGGGGTCTGGGTGGGGCTTTGGGGGCTCCGGAGGCCCTTTGTGACCTGGGGGGGCCTTTGGGGGGCCGGGGGAGGGCCTTTGGGGCACAGGGAGGACCTTTGGGGCACAGGGAGGGCCGTTGGGGCACAGGGCGGGCAGTTGAGGGCTTGGGGGACATTTGGGGACCGGTGGAGGGCCTTTGGGATCCCGTTGGTCCTTCGGGAGCTCGATGGGCCTTTGGGGGGCCCGGGGATGGCCTTTGGGGGTCTGAGTGGGCCTTTGGGGGCTTGGGGGCCTTTGAGGACCGGGGGGGCTTCCTTCGGGGCACAGGGAGGGCAGTTGAGGGCCTGGGGGACATTTCGGGACCGGTGGAGGGCCTTTGGGATCCCGTTGGTCCTTCGGGAGCTCGATGGGCCTTTGGGGGACCCGGGGATGGCCTTTGGGGGTCTGGGTGGGCCTTTGAGGACAGGGGGCTTCCTTGGGGGGGGGGGGGGGGTATGAGAAGCCGTTGGGGTTGGGGTAGAGGACCTCACAACACTGTTAAAATACAACTTGTGTATTATAACGACCACACTCAAAACCTCTTCCAAAATCTCTTCAAAAATCACCTTTTAAAATGTCTCTAGCTGTTTCGCCGAAATAGTTCCATAAAATAGCTAAAACGGTTTCGCCAAAATTAACCCTAAACGGAATTTCGGCATGTTCCTTTTGTTTGGCATCTCTGTGCCAATGCATTTCAAATTATTTGGAGACCTTTTCGCGCGCTAAGATCAATACGTCTGCTCGGAAACGATTCTCTTGTTAGAAACAACAAATTAATTTCCCTTTCGTGAATCAATTCTCTATAGAACAACAAATTAATTCCCCTTTTGTGTCAATCAATCAATTATGACATCATGTGTGATCTAACTGCTTCTCGGTGACAATTCTCTTTGGAAATGCAAGGACATTAATTAACTTGACGTCATCTGTCAGACATTAATTAACTGTTTCCGGGAACCTCATAACATCTGACTCGAATAACAACAACAAATACTATTTCTGGATCATAACATCTGGCTCGAACAGGAAAGAAGTGTCATTAACTGTTTTCCGGAACCTCATAACATCTGGCTCGAATAACAATAACAAATACTATTTCTGGATCATAACATCTGGCTCGAATAACAATAACAAATACTATTTCTGGATCATAACATTTGGCTTGAACAGGAAGGAAGTGTCATTAACTTTGTTTCGAACGACAACAACATTGACACCATTAACCACGTGTTCTCTCTAATGACTCTGTTCAAAACAACAACAACATTGACCTTGACATTTGGCTCGGAAACAATAACAACAACATTGACATTCGCTGAGGGCGTGCCAAAAACACACCTGGAGAAAGAGGTCATTGACCCCATTACGCAATCATTCTCCCTAATGACTCTATGCCCATATATGGACTCCTGTCAGTATTCTATGCCCATATAAGGACTCCTGTCACGAGTTATTATGGCATCTCTACTGAAGGACCAAGAAACGGAGATCAGCACCGCCGGTAGGGACTGTAAAGTCCAATGCTGTATTATTTACATTTTTATACTTTTATTGTACTTTGAAGAGGGAATTGGTCTGGAATTTTTTGTATTGAAATCATTTTTGTGACAAACTTTTCTCAAAATAAAAAACAATGTTTGAAACAAGGGTTTAATTTAAACCACTTAAAGCTAATTCAATTTAGTTTATGGGGATAGGGTCAATGGACTTAGAACTGTGGTCCTAGAATATAGGGAGAGGGCTCATTCCCTTTCTTGGAGGGCATTAGCCCCCTGTCCTATGCCCCAATTTCCCCAAAGAAGTCCCAACAAAGTTTTGAGGTTGCCATTTTGTTTAGGATTAACAAAAAGTTTATTTCGTATTATACCGTATGATTTACTGATACCTCAACCAATAAATCCTCGAATGCGAATGTGTTCTATCAATCAAACCGCCTTAAAACCTCAACAATGTCCATGGAATAACAAATGACCGGATAAAACGTTATTAATAATGAATTGTAGATCTTTTAGTGCTGATTCCAGATATATAAAATTCATTAAGTTAATTATACTTAACAAAAGATACGATGCTCATCAATTATATGTTGTTGTCAGGAAAGGGGGGGAGGCACCCCTCAAACTTCAACAAAAAATCATGAAAATCATACCAACGGATTTGGAATGTCAGAAAACCCAAATTGTCGTACATTAAACAGTGTTTTTTTTTTTTTTTTTTTTTTATAAACCTATAAGCCTAAAAGACACTTTATCTAGCCAAGAATTTAAGGAGTGTTCAGCAAAATTTGAGGATCCACATTCCCTAACCGTAGTTTGATTTTGAGAACAGGCTATGCCAACCTATGGATGCAGCTAAGTATGCTGTAAAGCAGTATGGTCACTGGATTGAATACATTATTTTTCACTTTCTTGACCATTTGTGAAACATTTTCTAAGCTTAATTTTTTTTTCGCAGGACGTTCACCAGCAGATAGCAGAAAAAAACAAAAAAACTCTAAAACTTCCAAATATTGTTTTAGATATATATATTTACGTTTCGATATCGATATTTATATATATATATATATATATATATATATATATATATATATATATATATATATATATATATATATATATACGTGTGTCTTTGTGTGTGTATATATATATACATATATAACTTATGTAGAACTTTTTGTTAATCCTAAACAAAATGGCAACCTCAAAACTTTGATGGGACTTCTTTGGGGAAGTTTAGGCATTAGACAGGCGGCTACTGCCCTCCAAGAAAGAGAATGATCCATCTCCCTATATTCTAGGACCTTAGTTCGAAGTCCATTCACCATATCCCTATAAACTAAATTGAATTAGCTTTAAGTGGTTTAAAAAATACAATTTTGAAAACAATAAACACATCAAAGGAATTTGCTTTTAGTGCTGATTCCAGATATATAAAATTCATTAAGTTTATTGTACCTATCAAAAGATACGAGCCTCAGGAATTATTTGTTGTTGTCGAGAAAGGGGGAGAGGCACCCCCCAAACTTCAACGAATGAAAATGAAAATAATACCAACACATTCGGAATATCAGAAAACCCAATTTCTATTACACTAAAAAGAATTTTGTGTTGTATTAGTTTTTTTTTTGCCCGAGTGTTTTTTTTGTACAAATTGGACTAGAATATAGAGGGAAGAGTTCTTGTGTCTTTTTTTAAGTCACCAAACGATTTACAGGTAACTCTTTCTTGCGATTGATAGCATTGTCTCGTTTACTTGTAGCATTCCGTTTTGGACATTTTACTAGATAACTGAAATCCTTGTACAAAATATCCTCTTCTATGGGGGTTGTTTTGCTTTTATATGTAAAGTGATGTCATTAACAATGTTTTTATTTTGTTATAGTTTTGTCTGACATCTACAATTCATTATTAAGACCATTTTATCTGTTCATTTTTTATTCTATAGACATTGTTGAGGTTTTAAGGCGGTTTGATTGATAGAACACATTCGCATTCGAGGATTTATTGGTTGAGGTATCAGTAAATCATACGGTATAATACGAAATAAACTTTTTGTTAATCCTAAACAAAATGGCAACCTCAAAACTTTCTTGGGACTTCTTTGGGGAAATTGGGGCATAGGACAGGGGGCTAATGCCCTCCAAGAAAGGGACTGAGCCCTCTCCCTATATTCTAGGAACTTAGTTCTAAATCCATTTACCCTATTCCGATAAACTAAATTGAATTAGCATTGAGTGGTTTAAATTAAACCTTTGTTTCAAACATTGCTTGTTATTTTGAGAAAAGTTTGTCACAAAAATGATTTCAGTACAAAAAATTCCAGACCAAGTCCCTCTGCAAAGTACAATAAAAGTATAAAAAGGTAAATAATACAGCATTGGAGTTTACAGTCCCTACCGGTGGTGCTGGTATCCGTTTTTCAGCCCTTCAGACAGAAAGTGCAATGGGGGGTTGGGGGTCAACCATCCTGTACTTTCGCACACCCTTCCTGTTTACCTTCTCCAGGTTTCTCCAGGTACCCATTTAGAGCTGGTTGGACTCTGGCTTAGCTTACAGAGTCACACCACTGACCCTCGTCCAAACCAAATAATTGGTTGAACTAGGATTCGAAGCTTCGCCCTCTTGGACAAAGAATCCTAAATTCAGCGCACCAATCCACAATAGAAGTGTGTTGTATGCAAAACAAATTCTAGTAGAAAGACTTAATAAACTAATTGACAAATAAAAAAAAAATAAAAAAATGATTGCGATTTAAACTAGGGTTGGGTGATATTCGATATGAATATAGATATAACGATATATCGAACCAAATATCGATATCGAAACGTAAATATAAATATCTAAAACGATATTTGGAAATTTTCGAATGTTTTCGGTTTTTTCTGCTATCTACTAGTGAACGTCCAGCGAAAAAAAATTCAACATAGAAAATGTTTCGCAAATGGTCGAGAAGATGTAAAATAATGTATTCAATCCAGTGACCATGCTGCTTTACAGCATACTTAGCTGCATCCATAAGTTGGCATAGCCTGTTCTCAAAATCAAACTACGGTTAGGGAGTGTGGATCCTCAAATTTTGCTGAGCACTCCTTAAATGCTTGGCTAGATAAAGCGTCTTTAAGGCTTATAGGTCTTGGTCGTATCACACCCGTCACTATTACTAAATACCTTGATCCGTGTTTCATGAAAATGTATACTCCTTCTAAACCAATCAGAGAGTAGATTACATCTCATTCTAAGCCAATCAGAAGGTCGCTTACATATGGTTTCCCGCATTACATCGCAATTCGCCCTTGAGATTTCATATATAACGGACATGCATTGTGATTAAATTATCAGAAAGTATTGTGACAGAATGGATACAACAATGAATATTATTGATGAGCTATAAGCCTTGGCAACAACAATTTACAATGCGAGTTCTGTTTTAGTACATTTTCATTTTTTATGTTCAAAATTAAATTATTTTCCTTGGTCACCCTCCAGTATATTTAGGTAAATCCCCCCCCTCCCACTCTAATACAAACTCCACTATGCTATCTTTATACTCGTTAGAAGACTATAAAATATATTCTTTTTTTTACCACATAAACCTACCTTCCCCCCTCAAAACCCCTCCTATGTTTATGACTTTAATTCTTGCAATAGAAATAATTCTCCTTTTGATAAATTCTTGCTTTCTGTATTGTGATCTAAAGTGACAACTGACTTCTGTCAGCTATTAATATACAGTTTCCATTTAAGCCGTCACCCTATCTTTTATCGGTTCCGCAAAGATTTAATTATGGGTTAATTATCGCATCCTGTCACTGTTCATCCTGTATCTACGAAACCAAGGGGATTAAGCTTTTTGTAGGTTTCACAGAAAGACACTTTTTTTTCCAGTCGAATTAGCGATAGGGTAAATCTTATAAATTGCAAGGGGAGCTGGTAACAGTTATGATAAATAGTTTCATATAGTATTTGTTTTTCATTTTGAGTACTCAGTGTTTATATGGGGGGAGGGGTTTAGGGTTACAATGTCTCGCTTCTAGCAGCTTCGCTGCAAGGTGAAAACAAACTGTTCCCCCCCCCCGTTAACCACAAGGGGATGGATTCATTGTGCAGACATGTATACCCTTTGACATGAAAACTAATGTAGTCATTCCCATATATATATATATATATATATATATATATATATATATATATATATATATATATATATATATATATATATATATATAACTCTGAAGTTTAGTGTTCAGTTAGCTTTTATTTATCTGCATATTTATCAGGTTGGCTATTTTGATATTCAGATTTTAAATCATTGGCTTGGATTTGATGCAGCTTTTAGCCCTAAAGAATAATGATAGTTTTTTTAATTTGTTTTTTAAATGACAAAAATAGAATTTCTATGCTTTTCGGGTTTTTATTTCTCACAAGTTGTGTATTTAATTTTTTCTCAGCAAGGTAAAAATAGGACCATGTCTCGCAAATTTTACTTTTTGCTTTGCTTATGGCTTAGGGGGAGAGAGGGCTTCTTAGTGATAAATACTTTCTAGACAAAATTATGGCTAGGGGGTACTAATTTTCCTTCTGTAAAAAGGGGGAAATTATTTCGATACTATTTTTTTCTCTTCTTTTAAGGCCAATTGTGAAGAATGTATTGCACCCCCTCCATCGAAGAGAGCAAGGCAGGATGATGCGACCCCTGCAAAGGCGACAGTTAAGCAGTATGGTCGCTGGCCGAAGTCCCCAAAACAAGTGTTGCCTACCCAAGCCGCAGCCCAATCTGCGCTCGCTTGCCCATCCGCTCTCCATGGACCTTTAAAAGCTGCCCCACCTACGCTAGGTCAGGAGGTTGCCTTCCAACATGCTATGCCAGGTCCATCCGGTACCCAAATACAGCCGGAATTTTCAAATGTAAGTTTAAATTTTGTTTCTCGCTATTTTTTCAATCTGATAAAATATAACGTTCTCCCTTTGAATCATAACAAGTGCATGCATTCAGTCTGCTGAATTAGGTTAGCGAAGCCAAAAAAAAGGCACTATATCCCGCTCATAATAAGTAGCAAAATCCTTTGCGATATAAACTGCTTTATTAACGAATGGTTCACCTTGCCTCTACAAATATTATAAAAACAAGTTTCTATTGATATGAGTTGTGTATCATGAAAAGGGATAGGCTATCCATCTCAAATCAAGTAAAGACACCTTGCTTTTTTTCAAAGCAGATATGGGCTAATAATATAAAATGTTTTTGGGGGGTGATTGTTTGAACACAATCAAAACATACTATGTAATTTTTTAGATTGTAAATATCATATATTAAGTTGGAAATTTAATAATATATATAGTATTTCATTAATCAAATGCTACTTATATTAAGTGTTTTTTCAAGCATATATATAAATAATAAACCAATTTTTTTTAAATAGGGTGATTTAGACACATTCAAAATAAGCTATTTTCGGGAGATGGTCTGAATGAGTTAGGCTATCCATTTCAAACCAAGTAATGACCCCGTTTTTTTTTTCCAAAGCAGATATGGGCTATTAATATGAAATGTTTTGGGGGGGTGATTGTTTGAACAAAATCAAAACCTACTATATAATGTCTTAGATTGTATTTAGCTGGAACTTTCAGGATATATGGAGTAAATCAAATGCTACTGCTAAGCACATGTAAATAATAATCCAATTTTTAAAAATAGGGTGATTTAGACACATTAAAAATAAGCTATTTTTCATTTATAGGTTGTTCTGGTTCCATACTCGCCATCTCCCCCCTGCTCGTCAGTTGGAGAAGGAGAGGACGCGCCTATGGAGCTCTACAACAATGAAATGTCACAGCAGGGTACACTCGTTAATTCACTTGAGTTTAATACTAACGATTTTTTAAGTGATTATTTTAATGTAGATAATAGCACAGTTGGGCAGGATTTGGAAGACTTGAGTTCAAACACATTACAAATTTTAGAAGATTTTACTTGGGAATTAACAGGGAACCCTCCTCTAGCCCCTGATAACATTTCCCCTCTTCAATCGAATGAAGTGCCTTCCCATACCCCTATTATTGAACAATGTGGGGGGGGAGGGGGTTTCGATAATAATATACAAGAGGAGGAGGTGGGGGTGGAGGAGGGGTTGTTGATAATAATATACAAGAGGGGGAGGGGGAGGAGGGGGGTAATATTCAGTTTACGACATTTCCCGAATTTCAGCTATCAAACACAATTTTAAATACAATATTTGTCTACACTGCAACCTTTGGAGATCCATTTAATTCGCTTTTGTGTGGTAATTTTGTGTTTGACCCCGTAGAAATTATGCATGACTATGTAGATAGAATTCGTGCACTGCTAGAGAACCAAATTCAAATGTGGGGTGGTAGTGATTCATTTAGGGTTTCTATTGTTTTAAAGGTGTTTTATTTAAATGAGAGGAAAAGTGAAGTTTACCACCATTATGTACACACCGAGATGCGTTTGATCTACACAAATTTAGAGAATTTTGAGGGTGCTTTTTCCGAGTGGATAGGTCATGTTATTGCGCATATCGAGAATTATAATGAAACCAGGAGCGGGTTTGTAGTTCTTTATGTCGAAAATTTAAGTGTTAAAATTTGTAAATTTAAGGAAAATTTTATTTTAAGAGGTGCTGAGGAAAGGGCAGTAGTTTTAAAATATAATCCTGATTTAGTAGGTTGTCAAGGTGTCCAGCGGATCCGTTTTGAAACAGGTCAAAAATGTTTCAAGTACGCTTTCCTCATATCAGCATTTCAGCCTCTAGCAGATGACGCACCAAGACGAATTTAGATCACTGGGCTGTACATTGGAAGGAGGGGTCCAATTTTCCCATTGTAGATTCCACTTGTTTAGAGGGGAAATACCCAGTATCGCTAAGATCTATTGATATTTTTGAAAGGGCCAATGCCCATTTAAATATCGGCGTTACTGTGGTTCAGTATGAAACTGAATTTGAAGATACATTCTTAGACCACACTGGCTATACATGACAAATGAAACTCAGAGAGGAGAGAAAGTAAAAAAATGAAAAATAAAATCAAAAAAGGGTGAAAAAAATAGGATTTTGTCAGCCAGCGAACCATGAAGATGACAAAATATAAGCAAATATTTCGACAAGGACCTCCACCAAGTCGTCCTCAGTGCTAAACAAAAAAGAAAAAAAAAAGAAAATCTAACCTTTCGAAGTTTACTGTACAAAGACAGAACAGACACTGAATAAAAAACCTGGCAGGAATCAATGAAAATGAATTTACCAAGATGATTGTGAAAGGATCTTTTGTCTTTCAATAATTTTAGCTGGTCTACAATTTCGGTTTTCATTAGATATGCAAATAGGTTCTTTTAAGTTTTTTCGGGTGAAATATTGAATGAGTCCTTCAAGATTAAACTGTCGTAAGTTGGGCTTAATGAAATATCTCCAGTATCTCTATTTATTGCTAAATTTTGGTTCATATATTTTTTATCTCAATTACCTCTTTAAAAGTTTGTGGTACACCATTAACAGTTGATATTAAGATTGCCTTGTCAAACAGAACTAGATGGGTCGGATTTACGAAAATATGCGAAGCCAATGCCGAATCAAAGTTGTCATTGTTATTTTTTAATCTCAGGGACTTATCTATCGAAATTTTGTGCTCATGCAAACGGTCACCTAGTTGTTGATGGGTCCTACCAATGTAAAATTTCCCAAATGGACACGGTATTCTGTAGACACCGCTACTCAGTATAGGGTCTGTTTTATCCTTTCCCGAGTTGAAAAAGTGTTCAACTTTTTGTTCGGTTTTGAAAGAAACAGGAGATTCTGCTTCTTTAAAATTTTTCCAAGTTTGTCACCAAGTCTTGGGATGTATGGTAAAACGATGAAATTTTTTTTTTCAATTGCTGGTGTAGCTGAGTCAAGGGGGTCAAGCTCCCTATTTTATTCTTTTATCTTTTTTAATCGTCTATCTATTATATTTTCAATGAGTTTGATTGGGTAACCATTGCGAAAAAGAATATCCTTGACATAATTTAGTTCAGAATTTATATGATTATGGGAACAAATTTTTAAAACTCTGTTGACTAAAGAGATTATTACCCCTCTTTTCACAGAAGGGGGTTGATGGGAAGAGAAATGTAGATATCGATCATTATGAGTCGGCTTTCTATATATAGAAAATTCAAGACTAGGATTAGTTTTTATAATCAAAACATCTAAGAAAGACAGCTTACCTGAATCGTCGAGTTCCATTGTGAACTGGAGATTCGAATCAAAAGAGCTCAAATGTGCCAAAAAATTTCTTAGAGAGTCTTGTCCATGTTCCCAAACAGAAAGGATATCATCAACAAAACGAAACCAGATAGAGTGTTTTAAGTGGAAACTATTCAAAGCAGACTGTTCTATGAAATCCATGTAAAAATTTGCCAAATAAGGAGACAAAACAGTGCCAATGGATAAGCCCATTATTTGAAGAAAAAGTTTGTTTCGGAATTTAAAATACGAGGAGTACTTGTTGCAAAGACGGACAAGGGTCATTATTGTATCAATTTCCAAAGTTTTGTAATCCGACCAAGCTGAATTTTCCTCTTATTTTCTTTGTAAAGCCTGCTCACATTTATGGACATCGCATGAAGTGTACATAGAAACTGCATCAAAACTAGATAAAACGGTATTTTCTGTTGTACTTTGATTTTTTAACTTCTCAACAAGATCTATGGAGTTTTTAATATAGGATTTCTGCGTGCTTAAAAGAGGCTTAAAAATTGTGGTTAAGAAACTTCTTATACCCTTAGCTGGAGAACTATAACATGCTACAATTGGACTTAACGGAATATTTTTCTCATGGATTTTAGGCAGACCATAAAACTTAGGGGCTGAACAACCTTTGGGATAAGATTTTTTGTACATTTGAGGGGTAATTAGTCTAGTATCTTTTAAAATTCCTAGTTTATTTCTCAACTTCTGTGTGTATTTGTCCGTGGGATCAAATTTTATTTCTTTGTAAATATTTTTATCCATTAAAATGGTATTAACTTTTAATTCATAATCTTCATAATTCATAATTAAAACTGTGTTTCCCTTTTCAGCTTTCGTAATCACTGTGGTTTTGTCTTTTTTTAAATTTTGGAGGATTTTAATTTCTTCATTTGATTGAGTTGAAAGTGACAAAGATGTCCTATAATCAAGAATACTCTTTACAATTTCACCTCTAAGTAGGTCTTGATTTTCGACTTCACCCTGAGAGCTCAAAATAGCAGACTCCACGCCCAGAATAATTTTTGATTTATTTCCGTGTGTTTGAGCCATTGAAAATTTTGGTCCTTTTGAATGAATACTTAGTTCCTTGGATGTGAAAACCTTAGAGGATGAATTTTCCAAGGGAGGACCAGGACAAAATTTAGGAAGGAAAATTCGTGTTAGTTGAAACTGTTGAAATTCCAGTTTTGAGAATTTTTCTAATAAACGAGTTTTTGCTGAATTGAATATGTGTCTGAAAGACCTATGTGAGATTTGTAAAATCTGGTGAAAATCTTGAGGGGACAAAATCCGATATAATAAGGATCTTAAATTAAGTATTTTATTACTAAGGACGTATCTTCTGGATCTATGGTCTTTTAAAATATGTGTTAAAGTTTTGAAACCCATTTTCTGAAAAGATGGGCCTTCAGATTGTGTGCCTAAATGTAGGTTGAAACGTAAAGAAGGTGGAAGAATTCGATGTCTTTTACAAGTTTCTAAGAAATTAAACTGACAAATAAGATTTGCATGTTTCTTAACACAATTTAAAAAATCTAAAACAATATTGATTCAATGCTCCCCGTAAGCTTGACGCAGATACATTTTTAGACCACACTGGCTATACATGACAAATGAAACTCAGAGAGGAGAGAAACTAACAAAATGAAAAATAAAATCAAAAAGGGTGAAAAAACGAGGATTTTGTCAGCCAGCTAACCAAGAAGATGACAAAATATAAGCAAATATTTCGACACGGACCTCCACCAAGTCGTCCTCAGTGCAAAACAAAAAATAAAAAAAAACGAAAATCTAACCTTTCGAAGTTTACTATACAAAGACAGAACAGACACTGAATAAAAAACAAGGCAGGAATCAATGAAAATGAATTTACCAAGATGATTGTGCAAGGATCTTTCGTCTTGCAATAGTTTTAGCTGGTCTACAATTTCGGTTTTCATTAGATATGCAAATAGGTTCTTTTAAGTTTTTAAGCACACAGAAATCCTATATAAAAAACTCCATAGATCTTGTTGAGAAGTTAAAAAATCAAAGTACAACAGAAAATACAGTCTTATTTAGTTTTGATGCAGTTTCTATGTACAGTTCATGCGATGTCCATAAATGTGAGCAGGCTTTACAAAGAAAATTAGAGGAAAATTCAGCTTGGTCGGATTACAAAACTTTGGAAATTGATACAATAATGACCCTTGTCCGTCTTTGCAACAAGTACTCCTCGTATTTTAAATTCCAAAACAAATTTTTTCTTCAAATGATGGGCTTATCCATGGGCACTGTCTTGTCTCCTTATTTGGTAAATTTTTACATGGATTTCATAGAACAGTATGCTTTGAATAGTTTCCACTTAAAACACTCTATCTGGTTTCGTTTTGTTGATGATATCCTTTCTGTTTGGGAACATGGACAAGACTCTCCAAGAAATTTTTTGGTACATTTGAGCTCATTTGATTCGAATCTCCAGTTCACAATGGAACTCGACGATTCAGGTAAGCTGCCTTTCTTAGATGTTTTGATTATAAAAACTAATCCTAGTCTTGAATTTTCAATATATAGAAAGCCGACTCATAATGATCGATATCTACATTTCTCTTCCCATCACCCTCCTTCTGTGATAAGAGGGGTAATAATCTCTTTAGTCAACAGAGTTTTAAAAATTTGTTCCCATAATCATATAAATTCTGAACTAAATTATGTCAAGGATATTCTTTTTTGCAATGGTTACCCAATCAAACTCATTAAAAATATAATAGATAGACTATTAAAAAAGATAAAAGAACAAAATAGGGAGCTTGTCCCCCTTGATTCAGTTACACCAGCGATTGAAAAAAAAACTTTCATCGTTTTACCATACATCCCGAAACTTGGCGATAAACTTGGAAAAATTTTAAAAAAACATAATCTCTCTGTTTCTTTCAAAAATGAACAAAAAGTTGAACACTTTTTCAACTCAGGAAAAGATAAAACAGACCCTGTACTGGGTAGTGGTGTCTACAGAATCCCGTGTTTTTGAGGAAAATTATACATTGGTAGGACCCATCAACAACTGGGTGAATGTTTGCATGAGCACAAAATTTTGATAGATAAGTCCCTGAGATTAAAAAATAAAAATGACAACTTTGATTCGGCATTGGCTTCGCATATTTTCGTAAATCCGACCCATCTAGTTCTGTTTGACGAGGCAACCTTAATATCAACTGTTAATGGCGTACCACAAACTTTTAAAGAGGTAATTGAGATAAAAAAAATATATGAACCAAAATTTAGCAATAAATAGAGATACTGGAGATATTTCATTAAGCCAAATTTACGACGGTTTAATGTTTAAGGACTCATTCAATATTTTCACCCGAAAAAACTTAAAAGAACCTATTTGCATATCTAATGAAAACCGAAATTGTAGACCAGCTAAAATTATTGCAAGACGAAAGATCCTTGCACAGTCATCTTGGTAAATTCATTTTCATTGATTCCTGCCTGGTTTTTTATTCAGTGTCTGTTCTGTCTTTGTACAGTAAACTTCGAAAGGTTAGATTTTCGTTTTTTTTTCTTTTTTGCTTAGCACTGAGGACGACTTGGCGGAGGTCCTTGTCGAAATATTTGCTAATATTTTGTCATCTTCATGGTTCGCTGGCTGACAAAATCCTCGTTTTTTCACCCTTTTTTTATTTTATTTTTCATTTTGTTACTTTCTCTCCTCTCTGAGTTTCGTTTGTCATGTATAGCCAGTGTGGTCTAAGAATGTATCTTCAAATTCAGTTTCATACTGAACCACACTAACGCCTATATATAAATGGGCATTGGCCCTTTCAAAAATATCAATAGATCTTAGCGATACTGGTTATTTCCCCTCTAAACAAGTGAAATCTACAATGGGAAAATTGGACCCCTCCTTCCAATGTACAGCCCAGTGATCTAAATTCGTCTTGGTAGCGTCATCTGCTAGAGGCTGAAATGCTGATATGAGGAAAGCGTACTTGAAACATTTTTGAGCTGTTTCAAAACAGATCCACTGGACACCTTGACAACCTACTAAATCAGGATTATATTTTAAAACTATTGCCCTTTCCCCACCAGCCCCCCCCCTCTTAAAATAAAATCTTTCTTAAATTTACAAATATTAACACTTAAATTTTCAACATAAAGAACTACCGACCCGCTCCCAGTTTCGTTATAATTCTCGAGATGCGCAATAATATGACCTATCCACTCGGTTAAAGCACCCTCAAAATTCTCAAAATTTGGATAGATCAAATGTATCTCGGTGTGTACATAATGGTGGTAAACTTCACTTTTCCCCTCATTTAAATAAAACACCTTTAAAACAATAGAAGCCTTAAATGAATCCCTACCACCCTACATTTGAATTTGGTTCTCCAGCAGTGCTTGAATTCTATCTACATATTCTTGCACAATTTCAACGGGGTCAACAACAAAATTACCACACAAAAGTGACTTAAATGGGTCTCCAAAGGTTGCAGTGTAGACAACTATCATATTTAAAATTGTGTTTGATAGCTGAAACTCGGGAAATGTCGTAAACTAAATATTACCCCCTCCTCCCCCTCCCCCTCTTGTATATTATTATCAACACCCCCTCCTCTACCCCCACCTCCTCCTCTTGTATATTATTATCAACACCCCCTCCCCCCACATTGTTCAATAATAGGGGTATGGGAAGGCACTTCATTCGATTGAAGAGGGGAAATGTTATCAGGGGCTAGAGGAGGGTTCCCTGTTAATTCCCAAGTAAAATCTTCTAAAATTTGTAATGTGTTTGAACTCAAGTCTTCCAAATCCTGCCCAACTGTGCTATTATCTACATTAAAATAATCACTTAAAAAATCGTTAGTATTAAACTCAAGTGAATTAACGAGTGTACCCTGCTGTGACATTTCATTGTTGTAGAGCTCCATAGGTGCGTCCTCTCCTTCTCCAACTGATGAGCAGGGGGGAGATTACGAGTATGGAACCAGAACAATCTATAAATGAAAAATAGATTATTTTCAATGTGTCTAAATCACCCTATTTTTAAAAATTGGATTATTATTTACATGTGCTTAGCAGTAGCATTTGATTTACTCCATATATCCTGAAAGTTCCAGCTAAATACAATCTACAACATTACTTAGTAGGTTTTGATTTTGTTCCAACAATCACCCCCCCAAAAACATTTCATATTAATAGCCCATATCTGCTTTGGAAAAAAAACCGGTGTCATTACATGGTTTGAAATGGATAGCCTAACTCATTCAGACCATCTCCCGAAAATAGCTTATTTTGAATGTGTCTAAATCACCCTATTTTAAAAAAAATTGGTTTATTATTTACATATATGCTTGAAAACACACTTAATAGCAGTAGCATTTGATTAATGCACTACTCTATATATTCTGAAAGTTCCAACTTAATATATTATATTTACAATCTAAAACATTACATAGTATGTTTTGATTGTGTTCAAACAATCACCCCCCAAAAACATTTTATATTAATAGCCCATTTCTGCTTTGAAAAAAAAGAAAGGTGTCTTTACTTTATTTTAGGTTGATATACTATCCCTTTTAATGATAAAAAACTCATATCAATATAAACTTGTTTTTATAATATTTGTAGAGGCAAGGTGAACCATTCGTTAATAAAGCAGTTTATATCGCAAAGGATTTTGCTACTTATTACGAGCGGGATATAGTGCATTTTTTTTGGCTTCGCTAACCTAATTCAGCAGACTGAATGCATGCACTTGTTATGATTCAAAGGGAGAACGTTATATTTTATCAAATTGAAAAAATAGCGAGAAATAAAATTTAAACTTACATTTGCAAATTCCGGCTGTATTTGGGTATCGGATGGACCTGGCATAGCATGCTGGAGGGCAACCTCCTGACCTAGCGTTGGTGTGGCAGCTTTTAAAGGTCCATGGAGAGCGGATGGGTAAGCGAGCGCAGATTGGGCTGCGGCTTGGGTAGGCAACCCTTGTTTTGGGGACTTCGGCCAGCGACCATACTGCTTAACTGTCGCCTTCGCAGGGGTTGCATCATCCTCCCTTGCTCTCTTCGATGGAGGGGGTGCAATACATTCTTCATAGTTCGCCTTAAAAGAAGAGAAAAAATTAGTATCGAAATAATTTCCCCCTTTTTTACAGAAGGAAAATTAGTACCCCCTAGCCATAATTTTGTCTAGAAAGCATTTATCACTAAGAAGCCCCCTCCCCCTAAGCTAAAAGCAAAGCAAGAAGTAAAATTTGCCAGAAATGCTCCTATTTTTACCTTGTTGAGAAAAAATTAAATGCACAACTTGTGAGAAACAAAAACCCGAAAAGCATATAAATTCTATTTTAGTCATTTAAAAAACAAATTTAAAAAACTATCATTATTCTTTAGGGCCAAAAGCTGCATCAAATCCAAGCCAATGATTTAAAATCTGAATATCAAAATAGCCAACCTGATAAATATGCAGATAAATAAAAGCTAACTGAACACTAAACTTCAGGGATTATATATATATATATATATATATATATATATATATATATATATATATATATATATATATATATATATATATATATATATGGGAATGACTACATTAGTTTTCATGTCAAAGGGTATACATGTCTGCACAATGAATCCATCCCCTTGTGGTTAACGGGGGGGGGGGGACAGTTTATTTTCACCATTCAGCGAAGCTGCTAGAAGCGAGGCATTGTAAACCTAACCCCCCCCCATATAAACACTGAGTACTCAAAATGAAAAACAAATACTATATGAAACTATTTATCATAACTGTTACCAGCTCCCCTTGCAATTTATAAGATTTACCCTATCGCTAATTCGACTGGAAAAAAGTGTCTTTCCCCTGGTTTCGTAGATACCGGATGACCATTGACAGGATGCAATAATTAACCCATATTTAAATCTTTGCGGAACCGATAAAAGATAGGGTGACGGCTTAAATGGAAACTGTATATTAATAGCTGACAGATGTCAGTTGTCAGTTTAGATCACAATACAGAAAGCAAGAATTTATCGAAAAGGAGAATTATTTCTATTGCAAGAATTAAAGTCATAAACATAGGAGGGGTTTTGAGGGGGGAAGGTAGGTTTATGTGGTAAAAAAAAAGAATATATTTTATAGTCTTCTAACGAGTATAAAGATAGCATAGTGGAGTTTGTATTAGAGTGGGAGGGGGGGGGGAATTTACCTAAATATACTGGAGGGTGACCAAGGAAAATAATTTAATTTTGAAAATAAAAAATGAAAATGTACTAAAACAGAACTCGCATTGTAAATTGTTGCTGCCAAGGCTTCTAGCTCATCAATAATATTCATTGTTGTATCCATTCTCTCACAATACTTTCTGATAATTTAATCAAAATGCATGTCCGTTATATATGAAATCTCAAGGGCGAATTGCGATG
>NC_142802.1:42011389-42088889 GCF_049724085.1 Artemia sp. Qi Xiang Cuo
GTGACATTAGACTTAGACATGGGCATTTTAAAAGCTGGCATGGTTTTTGTTATTGATAAGAATTGCACAAGATTGTACCGTTTGACGTAGACATTTTTTAGGAGCCAATGGAAGATTGACTTAACTCGAGAGTAGTTTGTTATTAAAAATTGGACGCTACAATCAGAATTGTTTGATTGACATTTGCAAAAAAAAAGGGGTAAGGGATTTGCGAATTGAGGGTTATCAGTTAAGATAGCTCCTTGCCATGGAACATAGCAATCTAAGTGATCATTGGCTGATCCAATGCATGTGTAATTGAACCAGCATATCTGATGATGGAAGACCGGAAAAAATATGCCTTGACCTAGCTTTACTTCTTCGATGTGTACTGTATAATACACAAGTGGTGTTTGAGCAATGTTGTCAATTTAAAATAGAGTTTAACTTTATAGATTACTAAAATTTGACACTAAGACATATGTAGATGACAAGAAAAGAATTTTAATAACGGATAGCTTTACTTCTTCGATGTGTACTGTATAATACACCAGCGGTATCTGAGCAGTGTTTTCAATTTAATCTAGAGTTTAACCTTACAGATTAATAAAATTTTACACTAAAACTTATTAATATGACAACAAAAAAATTTTAATAACGGATAGCTTTACTTCTTCGATGTTTACTGTATAATACACAAGTTGCGTTTGAGCAGTGTTCTCAATTTAAAATAGAGTTTAACGTTATAGCTTACTAAAATTTGACACTAAGACAGATGTAGATGACAAGAAAAGAATTTTAATAACGGATAGCTTTACTTCTTCGATGTGTACTGTATAATACACAAGTCGTGTTTGAGCAGTGTTGTCAATTTAAATTGAGTTTAACGTTATAGATTACTAAACTTTGACACTAAGACAGATGTAGATGACAAGAAAAGAATTTTAATAACGGATAGCAATACTTCTTCGATGTGTACTGTATAATACACAAGTGATGTTTGAGCAATGTTGTCAATTTAAAATAGAGTTTAACGTTATAGATTACTAAAATTTGACACTAAGACAGATGTAGATAGCAAGAAACGAATTTTAATAACGGATAGCTTTACTTCTTAGATGTGTTCTGTATAATACACAAGTGGTGGAGTGATGGGAGCGGGGTGTCTTAGAGTACTTATAGTGTGATAGTGGAGGGGGGAGTTGCTAGCGAAAAACCCATGTGGATGAGTTGAAATAAAAATTTTAACGAGAAATGTCTGAAAATTGTTTTTGGGGGGATGGGGCGATGACCGATTGGATGTCTCAGCCTAGTGACAGTGCTGTACTGTGGTACGAATTGCTTGTGAAAAACCCAAATAAATGACTTGAAATAAAATTTTTAACAAGAAATGTCTGAAAAGTATTTTTTGGGGGATGGGGCGATGACAGGGTGGATGTCTTAGACTAGTTATAGTGCTGTACTCTGGCATGAATTGCTTTCGAAAACCCGGATGAATTAGTTGAAAATAAAGTTTTAACAAGAAATGTCTGAAAAGCGCGATCAGAAATTAAGAATTGTCTTGAGGGGGGAATCTTCCATGGAAGAGGGGAAGGGTATTTTTACGTGAAAACAACTTCAACTCTGGCCCGCCCCCCGCGATCAGAAATTAAATTATAAAAAAGCTTCTTCAACTGAAAGTAAGGAGCAACATCAAAACTTAAACGGGCAGAAATAGAGGCTGTTTCCAGAAATTTAGGATTCATTAACTTTAGTGTTGCCAGTCAAAAGTTATGAGCTAGAGAAAATTGCCTGATTATCGAAAAATGGAGAAACCCCCTCCACCAGGCACCGGAAATGGAAGTGTCTTGAGGGGGGGAATATTCCATGGAAGAAGCGAGGGATATACTTACGTGAAAACAACTTCAACCGTGGTCCTCCTTCCGAGATGAGAAATTAAATTATAAAAAAATTTATTCAACTGAAAGTAAGGAGCAGTATCAAAACTTAAACGGGCAGAAATAGAGGCTGTTTCCATAGATTTAGGATTCATTAACTTTAGTGTTACCAATCAAAAGCTATAAGCTTGAGAAAATTTCCTGATTATCGGAAAATGGGGAAACACCCTCAAAAGTCGACAGGAATGGAATTGTCTTGAGGGGGAATTTTCCATGGAAAAGGGGAAGGGTATTTTTTACATGAAAACAACTTCAACCGTGGCCCCGCCCCCCCGTGATCAGAAATTGAATTATAAAAAAAGTTTCCTCAACTGAAAGTAAGGAGCAACATCAAAACTTAAACGGGCAGAAATAGAGGCTGTTTCCAAAGATTTAGGATTCATTATAAAAAATTTTAACAAGAAATCTCTGAATAAAATATTTTTGGAGGGATGGGGGCGGGGTGTCATAGAGTACTTATAGTGCTGTACTGTGGGCCGAGTTGCTAGCGAAAAACCCGTGTGAATGACTTGAAATAAAAAATTTTAATAAGAAATGGCTGAAAAGTGTTTTGGGGGAGATGGGCATTAGTCTTTCATAGGCGTGTGTTTTCTGAAACCTATAAAAATAAACTATTTCCGTAACATCTGAGCTAATAAGGTTTTTGACCGTAAACTCTAGTTTTTTTTGTAAGAAAATTATGGAAAATACAAATCTCTGGTACAGGTGTGAAACTTCAGTCTATTTTTGGGTTGAAAAATAAAACTATTCGTAAAATCTGAACTAATAATTCAATATTTTTTTCATAAAAACAAACTTTTTTTTTAAACTTCGAAATTTTTCAACTTTATTTATTTTTTTTCTTTTTGTACATATCTTAAAGTGTTAAAATATGCCTATTGTTATAGCAAATGTGCTCTATGATTGGTCAGAGACACGATGTGGCTTTCCCACTGGTATTCTATGACCGGTTATCGACACTACCTAGTCCTACTACCTAGTTCAGTCATGATTCATTGCTCAAACGGTTAAGATCGTATTGCTTGCTATCGCCTACTCAATGAATCAAGTAATGAAATGAATGAAGATGGAATATTGCTAAATTATCTGTATACTGTGATACAATGAAAAATTTATATGAGCTGCTAAAAGACGATTTGAAAATACAAGCCTTTTCCTAAACAAAACTCAACAACGGAAATCATTAGCTGTTATTCCCCCACAGTGATTTAAAGCTCAAACTATTCGTGACATCAGATTAAAGCAATAGTGCAGTGGGGAAAAAGGACTGATTTAGGACTGGTGGCTTCTTCTTTTGCCAGTAAGTCCATTTTAGCTATTACTAAGTTAAGATGGGCAAGAAAAAATAAAAGGAGTCGTCCAGATATTGATTCTAGAGAGGATATTGCCACAAGTATCCCAAATACGTCAGGAAATCCAGATATTCGGAAGCTAGTGACAACTCAGGTTTCGTTAAGGACCCTATCAGAGGAATTAGCAAAGATGATGGACATTGTACGTGAAACTCAGCTCAGTCCAATCAATTGCACAGCGATTCATTGTAGTAGAAAATAGAATAAAAACAATTGAATCAGAGCAATTAGCCTTAAGGTCTGAATTCTCTGGGATTAAGTCTTGTACAAATGCTGTAGAAAATGACATTTATTTGTTGAAAAATGATAATTTTAACCTGCAGTCAGAAGTTAAATATTTTAAAGAAAAGACCCTATGTATGTCTGATAGGCTTATGGCTGCAGAGTATCAGCGTAACGAAAATAATTTGGTTTTATGGAATGCAGTCTGTGAGGATGAAGATCAAGCCAAACGTATGTTTACCGAGATATGTACGGATAGACTAAATTTACCAGTGTTACCCCATTTTTCAGTTGTTGCAATAAAAAAGGATAAGAAATATTTTAAGGTTAATGTAAAAAACCGTGGAAACAAGATTGAAATCCTTAAAAATGGGAAGAAGCTTAAAGGAAGAACGATAGCAAACCAGGGAAACATTTATGTGAGTGATGATGCCCCATTTTCTGTGAGAGAGGCAAGAAAAAAACTATATGAAAAAAAATTGTGTCTTAAAACGATGGGTATCATTTCATGGGTTTCAAACACAGCCACCATATCTGCAGTTTGAACGTCCGGGTGGTACGAAAGTGAAGTTTACGTGTGATGAATGGATTGAGGAACTAGCACATAAGCCTCCTCCCTCCACAGCTTCCAGAGGTGCTAAAAAATGAGTGTTTTATTGAATGTGTTTAGTTTACTTATTGGTTAATTATCTTTTCTTTTTCGCTTGGTTTAATCAAATAGATATGGAAAAGTTGATAGAGATGAATTTGAAATGTTTGGGTTAATGATAATTTTTATTTTTGAGTAAATAATTTAAAATAATTGTTAATGTGAAATTATTTTGAGTGGGTGGTAGCGGGCTGATGTCTTTTTGAATGGTTTTGCTTTGTGCCATGAAGCCTGCAATAATGTGTTTTTTTAAATTGTATGTCCGCTTTGACGGAATATATTTTGTTGTTTTTTTTTGTATTCATCTAGGTCTAGGTATATGTTTAGTAGATAATGATTTTTTTCGCCAACGCAACTCTCCACAGTCACATAAATTAACTTTTATTGATGATGGTTAGAGATATTGTTTTACATCCTGGGAACAGCAATGTCCTGCAACTTGAAAGTCGAAGGGTTGATTTTTCCAGCCAGTTTAATGAAAGGATAAATAGAAATTTAGATATTAATGCCACTGAGATTTTCACAAATGAACCATCAAGGTATATTTTTAAGGAGGAAACACTACCCTTGTATGGTGATAGGGGCTCTTTTAGCCTAAACATTTTTCATTTGAATTGTCAGTAATTGAATTCTGCGCATAAGTTTTTATCGTAATTAATAAATACTGATGTCTTTCAGGTGATCGCTTTAACTGAAACGTGGTTAAAAGATAATAACTCGCAATTACTACATATCCCTGGTTATAATTTATATGTAAGGAATCGCGAGTATTACCAACATGGAGGCCTAGCAGCTTATATTCAGGCTGATTATAAGGTTTCAATAAGAGAAGATCATACAATATATAGAGAGAAAGTTTGCGAGTGTTTTGTTGTACATATAACTAGAGAGAATTTGAATTTTTGTATTGTTGTAGTATATAGACCTCCACAGAGCCTGCTCCAAGACTTTATGGACCTATTTGAAGAACTATTAATGAAACTTCCGATTAACTCTATGCCATGTTTTATTTTGGGGGATTTTAATATTGACCTTATTGATCAGTCATCTGCTAGCACTGAATTTATTAATAGAAGTTTATCCAACGGGTTTCATCCTTGTATAAATATCCCTACAAGAATTACAGGAACATCATCCAGGCTTCTTGATAATATCCTTCTTAATGTACCCCGGAGTCTTCCCAGGGTCCTTATCAACGATGCATCTCGCCACTTTGAAGTTTCTGTTGCAATTTAAGCTCTCAGGAAGGTTGTTAAAGGCGTATAATCAAGAATTCCACTGATCAGTAAAAGCGGGATGGTAAATATTGGAAATTATATAGAAAAAGTGGATTGGTACGATGTTCTAGGCGATGTTCAGGACAAAAATTCAAAGTTTGTTTTATTTTATGAAAAGTTGCAGAGTTTGATAAGTCAAGCAGTCATATTGAAACTGTTTAATAGAGAGCACTCAAGTAAAAAACCTTGGATTAGTCCTGTGATTTTGAAGCAAATAAATGTAAGAGATAAATTTTTTAGAGCTCAAATAATTAATCCGACACAAGAAAATAAGCAATTATATAAAATTTATCGAAATAGGTTGACTACAATTTTAAGAAATGAAAAAAAGAAATATTTTGAGAAAAAGTTTAAGGAGGTCGAAAGATGCCCTAAGAAAACCTGGGGACTAATAAAAGAAGTGATTGGATTTAAATAATAGTGTACCTGATGAATTAGTTAGTTTAATGGGAAAGACTTTGAATTCTGAAAAGGACATATGCAATAAATTTCAGAGTTATTTTTCGAATATTGGTCTGAATTTAGCTATGTCAGTTGTGCCTGATAGTGGTGACCAAACTTCCGAGTCATTACTGAGGGACCCCATTGATGTGTCTCTTCACCTTAGACTCCTAACAGTTGATGAAATTAAAAAAATTATTTATGGGTTGCGTAGTAATTCATCTGGTAGCGATCATATTACTCTAAAAACACTTAAATGTATTTTTCCTGTTATAGCTGAAGTTTTATGTGGGTTAATTAATGAGTGTTTTCGTCAAGGAAAATTCCCAGACTGTTTTAAAGTTGCCCGTATAACCCCAATTCATAAGGGTGGTATTCAAAATGACCCAGGAAACTATAGACCGATATCTGTTTTACCCATTATTTCCCGTGTTTTAGAGAAGTGTTTTAGTATTAGAATGATGAGTTTTTTGGAGGATCATAAGTTACTGGTAGAGACACAATTTGGGTTCCGTAGAAAAAGGACAACGGAACAGGCGATGATTCATTTGACAACTATTATTAATGATGTATTAGATAAAGGTTTCAAAATAGGTGCTATATTTTTAGATCTGTTGAAAGCTTTCGATACTGTGGATCATGAACTTCTACTTAAGAAGTGTGAGGTGTATGGTTTGAGGGGTAAATCATTAAATTTTTTAAGAAGTTTTTTAAGTAATCGTTATCAGTATGTCCAACTAAATGATACTTCTTCCGAAAAAAAGCGTATTGAAATAGGTGTTCCGCAAGGATCAGTTCTCGGTCCTATATTATTCTTGATATTTATTAATGATTTACCAAATTGTCTAAATAATTTTTGCTATAGAATAAATGAAGTAACGGTAAACCCGACTAATGAAACATTTTCACTTTTTGCTGATGACACAACAGCTATTAGCAAAGCTAAGACAGCAGAGATGCTATAGATTTCCATGAAGTAATCAGTTAACAAAATTACAACATAACTGAGGGTAAAAAAATTAAGTATTGACAAGGCTAAGTCTAACTTGATTTTTTTTTTTTGATAATCAAACTTTTACCCATGGATGAAGGAATTAGATATGTCTAATGGCTTTATAAAACGGACTGCGTCTTTTATATACCTCGGGATTATAATATACGAAACTTTATCTTTTAAGGAATATGTAACTTTAACTAGAAAAAATTTGGCAATAAACCTCAGTATAATGAAGAAATTCCAACACTTTTTTCCTAAGTCTGTCCTTTGCCATCTTGGTTTTTCTTTAATACACCCTTATATACTTTATTGTTAAAGTATTTGGCTCTCTACTTTTTCTTCTACCTTAAAACCAATAAGAGTTTTACAAAATCATGCAGTAAGAATTTTAGCCGGTATATCTCCACGTATGTCTGTTAGAGAAATTTACCCAACTTTAAAAATTTTTCCGGCTGCAGGCCTTCGTGAGTTCTATATATTGTGGTTTATTTTTGGACTGCAGCAGGATGTTCAGCCTCGTTGTTTTGGTGATTTATTGTCCATTTGGTCTACTGTTCATTCTCATGATACAAGGGATAGCGCGGACTTCTGTGTACCTAGAGGTATATCTTCCCGTTCATGTCTTTCTGTTTTTTTATAGAGGTACACGGAAATGGAATAGTTTGAAGAGTGATATTAAGACTATTGGTGACCCCAATATTTTTAGAAAAATCATTAAGGAACTGCTTTTTGCTGAATATGAGTTTTGACTGATTAATCGATTTATTTATTGTGGGGGTTTTGTTGATATGATGTTCCCAGAGGAAGTATAATATATGATATTATTTTGTATTTATTGTTTAGTGTGATGGTATTAGTGGTGTCGGTGGCCAAGTATTCTTTTTTTTAAGGATTTTGTTTTCTTTACCTCCCCCACGGACAAGCTTTGCTTTTTAGGGGAGGCAGCAATAATTTTTTGTTGATATGTTTTTTTTTCAATAAATCCTTCTTCTTCTTATAGCATCAGAGTTCCCACGGGTAGTACCAAAGTACTACTTTTAGTACTTTTTGATCAAAGTAGTACTTTTTGAATACTTTCTGCAAAAGCAGTACTTTTTCAATACTTTTTGTCAAAAGTAGTACTTTAGACCGAAAAGGGCAATTTTACAAGCATATTAGAAATGGCAACCAACAGTGATAACCAAGATAATCAACTAGATTTTTTTTTTATTGTTAAATTTCAATAAAAACCGATCGTAATAAATTCAGCTTCTTAAAAAGACCCAAAAAATCATTTTAATTGCTCCCTTCCCGTTTAATTTTTTAAAGTGGCTTGGTCTCAGTCTCACTTCCTCCAGCCTTAAATTTGCATCGCTCCAACATGAAGATTTGAGAAACTCTGAGTGACAGAATTTTTGTTTTGTTTTTATTTTATCAAACAAAAAATATTTCAATCATTGTTTTCAGTTCCTATACGAAACAGCAGTTATTTTACATAAAATGCCTTTTTTCCGTTTGTAATTTGAATCATAACTCCCAACCAAAAAAAAAACAAGAAAAAAAGAAGATTATTTCTTCAACCACACCATTCAGCCCCAAGAATATTAGTCTATAGCTGTTTTGATGGGTTTCACAGGTCCAGACGTACAAATAATTTTTAACGGAGGATGTCAAACAATAAAGAAAAAGATAAAGTAATTTTCAAAATAAACTAAAAAGTAGATAATTATTTTTTTTTTCAAGAAAGTATGAATATAAATGAACACGAGGGGTATAAAAAGCATTGGATTTTACATAATATAAACACCAAATTTATCTAGGTTTTAAATGCATAAACGAAAAGTCGATGAATTGAGGAAAAGAATTAAAAAAGATCAAATTATTCAAAAACGATTTTTTCCCCGGAATTTTCACTTATGTTAATAGATTCTTGAAAAAAAAATATTTTCTAATTTTTAATTTTCCAGTTAAAAAAAAAAATATCGTGTCTCATCCAAGATTAAAACCTAAGTTAACACATCCTCAGGAAGTGCTCTTACCGTTGTGCTTTACTGATAAAAGTGGAAAGTAACTGAACATTCGGGAGTGGTTGAAAAATAATTCACAAATTAAAAAAAATTGTGGTACAAAGAAAGAAATGGAAAGATGGAACAAAAAGATCAGTGAGTTAATAAAACGAACTGCAAATTATTTAATTAAAAAAATAGGGGGGATAATAAAAAACCTATAATTTAATAAAGAAATGCCGAGAAATTCGAAGAAATTTACGTTTTCAGGTGCTTGAGGCCCCAGCCCAACCTACGTGGTCCCTATGAATCAGTCTTTAAGTAAACTTTAAGCCTACCCTAACAGATACAAGAGTGTTTATTTTCTCTATAAAAATGGCCACAAGTCTAGTTGTCTTTTTCTAATACCAAATATTTAGTGATTGTCCTTTTCTGAAGAAAACACGCTAAACACACAAAAGCAGTACCATTCAGTTCTTAATTTTATACTATTTCCAAATATCGTGGTTCCTTTTCTGAAAATACACCCACCCCCCCTGATGGCCCGGGATATAGACCTAGGAATATATTAAAAAAATTAACCAATCAAATTCTAACTTTAAAATATGAAAGAACATGTAAGAATATTACAAGAAAGAATGTCATCACAAGATTTGACACAACGATGAAATGTATTTATACAGTTATATATGGGACCTCAGAATGGGAGGGGGGTATAATGTCAAAAAAGTGACCTTGACACTTGGAAAAAGTCTAGCATGAAATTGAAAATTCTGGCTCAACTAACCCAGTTTTAATATTTTCTTTAAATTAGCCCCTGAAACATCCTTGTCAGGAAGCAAATAATCTCTAAGAGCAATATTATGCAGCGAATATTCAAGAAATTTTGAAATTTAGGATTTAGAAGTTTCTTAGTCACTGCTCTTATACAGATTCTCTATCTAGCTAATGACTCTGGAGACGAAGCCAATAAATCTGAAGCTAGTGCCAGTGACTGTGAAGAAACTGCAAATTAAATTGAAGGTGAAGAGAATGAACTATTAAATGTGAGAAAACGAAGAATCAGCAGAAATAAACCACCAAAGCCAGCGAAAATACAGAAATTCAGTGAATGGATAGAAGATAAAGACTTGCAGGTCTGGCTGCAAAGATATCCAAGGGATAGGACAAAATTTTGGTGTAGGTTTTGCGAAAAGATCGTTACTGGTGGCCTATCCCATTTACGTAGACATGCACTGAGGAAAAGTGACATATCCAAAGTTGTTAGTATTAAGAACCAAGTGCGTATTGCTGATGACCAAACCAATGAGTTTACTTTATCGGGAGCAGCAAAGGAAAGAGAACTAATTAGCCAACAAGTGACAGCTTTAGAGTTGGCAATGTCAGCCTGGGTAGCATCAAAATCCAAGGAGATGAGTATTATGGACAGCTTGCTCGAATTGCTGAAAAAATTTATCCCTGATTCATCAGTAGTAAAGCTTCTTGCACGTGGAAGAACTAAAACCACTGGACTAATCAAAAACGTAATTGCCCCATACGCCATCAGCCAGCTGAGCTCAAGATTGGAAAAATCGCTCTTTTCGTTGATGGTTGATGAAAGCACTGATAAGTGTGGGACAAAATACTTAGTCATCCTCGTTCGGTACTATGACAAAACTACATGCGGAATCAAGGAAGACTTTTTGGCCATTCCAGAAGTTGGGGATACAACAGTAATGGGCCTTAAAAACTTGATATATAAGACTTTAAGTGAGAAGAAGAGGACATTGAAAAACTGCATAGGATTTGCTTCTGATAATGCAAATGTGATGCTTGGGAAGAACAACGGCCTTGCAGCCCTCATAAAGAAAGATATTCCCTGGCTGGCTATTTTCGGATACATCTGTCACAGTTTTGTACTTTGCTCTGCTAGTGCTTGCGAGCAGTTACCTACAGATATCGTCAGATTCAGCAATGATATATACACGTACGTATCTAATAGTGCCACACGACTCCGTGAGTATAAGGAATTCCAAAAGTTCTGTGAAGTAGCCGAGCATGCACTCCTGTACCCATCTGCAACTCGCTGGTTAGCGTTTTAGGCCGTCTCTCAGAGGCTGGTGCAACAGTGGACTGCTGTGACGTTGTTTTTCGCCTTACCTGCGAATGAAGGTCGGGATCAAACGGCAGTGAAGCTTTATATAGCTTTGATCGATCCCGAAGTCAAGCTTTATTGTCTTTTTTCTGAATTACGTTCTTCCTATTGTAAACGGCCTGAATTTTGAATTCCAGAGCGCAGAAGTGAAAGTTCATAAACTTTTCAAAAGCGTGGGTAATACTCTCTCCGAACTGGCAAGGAATTGTATCAAAGGCGAGCTTTTGACCATACCTTTAGTTTTCGAAATAGATTTTTCGAACCCAAGAAACTTCAAAGCTATGGAGACGGATATGCATTTTGGAGCCCAATTTGAGCTCTTTGCAATTGATCAGATTGAAAGTCGGAAAATTCAAGACAGACAGCTAGCTGCGACAAAGAAAAATTGCCTTGCGTTTTATATCAAGCTGTGCTCTGCAATAAAGCGAAGAGTAAACATTGAAGACCCCTTGCTTCGAATGCTAAACTGGTTATCTCCAGAATTTTATCTGGATCAGTTCCTTCTATAATCCCTCTTTTCCGCATATTCAAGGACCGTTTCAATGTTTCGCTGGAGGTCGAAGTCCTAAACAGGGACTGGAGGCGACTACCATTCTTGAAGAAAGAGCTAGGGGAAAGGACAGTGTCAGTTTTCAAATTTTGGAATTCAGTGTCCGCCCTCAACGATGGTGCTGGGGACTCTGGTTTTGTTCACCTACCTATATTCATAAACGGTATTATTTCGTTGCCTCATAGCAGCGCTTCGGCCGAACGTCAGTTTTTGCTGTTAAAGCTAGTTCGGACCCCCCTCCAGAACAGACTACTGCCAGAAACAATATCCGTTATGCATGTCAGGAGGGAAGTGCCGAATCCAGAGACTTGGGATATTCCAACAGAGCTGGTCAGGAGTGCGAGGATATTCTCCCGAGGATGGTCCCAGAAAACGGATATTCTGGACGCCCTATTACCCTATTAGGCTATTACAGACCCTTCATAGAGAACATCCAGAGATAACCTCGATGATTTTGATTGTAGTTGCTTCCCATACTAGTGGCCCTTTTTTGCCTCATCGATAGTCAGTTTTCGACAAGCTATACAAAAATAAAAAATAAAAATTACTCTGGCTTATATGATAAGCCAAAGAAAAAATACGGTGCTAAAATGCCGCGTGTTGCGCTTAGCGCAACAAGTGGCAAATTTTTAGGTAGGGAGTTAGTACTTTTCTGTCGTGGTAGTACTTTTGAGCTATCCTGGCTAGTACCACTAGTATTGTTGAAGTGGCAACCCTGTATTGCATGTATTAAATGAGTCGTTTCTACGCAGTATAAATATAAACACACGAGTCATATCTTTAAAAAAAAGTGAAGATTGGACATTTTAATCCAGTTTGTTGACAAAACAATGCTATTTCAGCATGGAATTCTAACAAGGCGAAGAATTTAACCTATGAAACAAGTAAAAATGGTAGCACTCTTGGAAATGTATGCATGCATTATCATGACAGTAAGGAATTAAATTTCTTTGGAATACCGAAAAAATTTAGCTCTTATGATGGTGGTTATGCGAGATTGAGATCTCCAGAGATGATTGCACTCAAAGAGAATACTAACATAAAAATAATTGTTGATGATAGAGGACAACTCCTTGCTACTGCTGCAAGTAACACATTACCTACGGATACATCCAATCATCAGCTTTCGGGTATTAGCATTCAACGGAAGGCTAATAAAAGAAAGGCTTACTCTGCTACTAATATCATAAACCATATCTTTTTTACGAGCCTGAACTGTTGTAATTGTAAAAATAATGTGTAAATAGATAGTGAAATTGCAAAAAAAATAAAAATGGTATTTTCAGAAAATATCATTTCGAGCAAAAAATAAAAAAAGATGAAAAGCAAAACACGAGCAAACATTACTGGCCTGGATCAAACAGTCAATGAATCAAATAATACCAAAGACGAAAAACATATTGAGCCTGTTCATGAGACACCAGTAAAAATTGTGTATGATTCAAAATGGAATAATGATTATTCTACTGATTACGAACTAAGAGACGACAATAACTACAATATCAAGAGAGAACATGGTGAACTATTTTATGGAACAGATTCAAAATGTCCAAAGTTAATCATTGATATTAATAATGTATCATAATATATTTTTGTATTAATATTCTACATAGCATTATTTCATTAAAAATATTACATTGTTAGGTTAAAATGACAAAATATCTTTCTTGAATTCACCTCTTGGATACACAATACAGAAATTAAAAAAAAAATTGTAATTTCCGGACTTCATTTGCATGCAATAGATACCGAGAGTTCTATGACTCCTCCCCGCATTGAATTTTAAGGGTTTTATGACTCCTCCTTACAATGAATTCAGATGGTCTTAGGACTCATCCCCCAAGCCAAAAGTCCATTCAACCTCGAACAAAGGTATAAAAGTTTAATGAAAAATTTCTCTTCTCAACAACTACATTAATAGCTTCCAAGATGATAGGACTCTATGACACAGAGTTTATCGGTTTGAAAAAATCATCTTGTGGTGTTATATTTGAATGTGTATTTTTATTATTGTCAATGGAACTCGAAGAAATTGACTGTTATCATTGGATAGTGAACTATAACATGTTTGAGTATGATAAAAGCTTGTGGAGTACTACATTACATCGTATAAACAGACTGGGATTCTACGATAGAGTGATTACACCGCTTAATAATAGTGGTCAGGAACTGAGAAATGTCCAGGAGGAAGTCAGTGAAATTTGCAGCTTTTTCGGGGTTGAAGCACTATGTAAAGGGTAATGTACCTACAGATAAAGTTTTAATTCAAAAGTGTGACCCTAGGATTCCACTTTTCAATCTAGAAGAATTTAAGTGTCCTAAATTTGAAGGGGCTTATCACCGTTCTGAAGACGAGGTTAGGTTCTTCGCGCACTGGATACCTAAGAACATACCTGATCGTGATAAATGCATAAGACATGGTAAAAACTATTGTAACACACAACACATACATGGTAACACACACACACATACACACACAGACATCGTTACTTACTTACACTTTTTTTATAATTCCTTGAATGAAATTTCCACTTAGCTTTTTTCTAGCCAAAGATTCACATTTGACATAGAGAAATGTTTTTTCTATAATTTTCTTACAAAAACTAGAGTTTACGATCAATATCGACAAGCAATCCCTGAGAAAATATCTTCCTTTGAATAGACAGCTCTAGAAAATCGTCATCTAGAATCAAACTTTTTTCCATAAACAGTAGATCCCCCATGATTCGCTCTTTTTCAAATCCATCCATTTTTTAGAGTCCTAACACTCTCACAATCAACTTCAGACTAACCAGAATTTTTTTTTTTTACTCTAAAAATATACGCTAGTCTCTACTATAGAAAGAAAAACCGGTCTAATCTAAATTCAACGTAACAATACATGACGCCAAAATGAAAAGAAAAACCGGTCTAATCTAAATTCAACGTAACAAGACATGAAGCCAAAATGAAAAGAACTTGGATTTTATGACTGTTATCTGATGTATCCGATAAAAACTTTGAAAATTAATTTACTCTTTCTGCTACTTAGATCTTGTCAACTTTTTCCAATGTATCCGAGAAATGGATGTTGATATAGAATTTAATCACTCTTATACTTAGATTTTGTGAAGTTGCTGTATTGTCTGTCTAGGAAGCGACTTCAATCGATAATGAATGTTAATAGAGTTTCTTCAAATTTTTTTCATAATTTTCTATAATAAAATTTGTGTATTGTGTATCCAAGAGATGAATTCAAGAAAGAGTTTGTTACTTACTTACTTACTTACCTACTTCCTACTTACTTACAATTTTTTCATAATGACATATCCAACAACGGATGTTGATAAAGAATTTATTCATTCTGATACCTAGATTTTGTCAATGTTACCTCATGTGTCTGACAATAGATGTATGCAAATTCCTTTTCTCATATCTCCGATGTTTTAATAGACATTCTGAACTTTTGATATGCTAGCTGACTCTAAAAATAACAAATACATAACAATGTAATGCATAATATATTTTTAATGAAATAATGCTATGTAGAATATTAATACAAAATTATATTATGACACATAGTCATACATACGTTCACTATTAAACATCCAGAAACGATGGTCCCATTATATTGAATAGTTTTTACCATGTCTTATGCATTTATCACGATCAGGTATGTTCTTAGGTATCCAGTGCGCGAAGAACCTGAACTCGTCTTCAGGACGGTGATAAACCCCTTCAAATTTAGGACACTTAAATTCTTCTAGATAGAAAGGTGGAATCCTAGGGTCACACTTTTGAATTAAAACTTTATCTGTAGGTACATTACCCTTTACATAGAGTGCTTCAACCCCAAAAAGCTGCAAATTTCACTGACTTCCTCCTGGACATTTTTCAGTTCCTGACCACTATTCTTAAGTGGTGTAATCACTCTATCGTAGAATCCCAGTCTGTTGATACGATGTAATGTAGTACTCCACAGGCTTTTATCATGCTAAAACATGTTATAGTCCACTATTTCATGATAAAAGTCAATTTCTTTGAGTTCCATTGACAATAATAAAAATATACATTCAAATATAACACCACAAGACGATTTTTTCAAACCGATAAATTCTGTGTCATAGAGTCCTATCATCTTGGAAGCTATTAATGTAGTTTTTAAGAAGAGAAATACATCATCAAACTTTTATACCTTCGCTCAAGGTTGAATGGTGTTATGGCTAGGGGGATGACTCCTAAAACCATTTGAATTCATTGTGGGGAGGAGTCATAAAACCCTTAGAAATCATTGCGGGGAGGAGTCATAGAACTCTCGGTATCTATTGCTTGCAAATGAAGTCTGGAAATTACAAATTTTTTTTTATAATTTCCGTATTTTGTATCCAAGAGGTGAATTCAAGAAAGATATTTTGTCATTTTAAGATACGTACAAAAGAAAAAGATAAATAATAAATAAAGTTGAATAATTTCGAAGTTTAAAAAAAAAGTTTGTTTTATGAAAAAAAAATATTTAATTAGAACCATCAGTCCTCATCATTATGAGTATCCAAAACTGGACTTAAGTTTCACATTTGAACTAGAGAATTGTATTTTCCATAATTTTCTTACAAGAAACGAGTTTACGGTCAAAAACCCTTATTAGCTCAGATTTTACGCAAATAGTTTTATTTTTCGATCCAAAAATAGACTTAAGTTTCACATTGGAACCAGAGAATTGTATTTTCCATAATTTTCTTACAAAAAACTAGAGTTTACGGTAAAAAACCCTTAATAGCTCAGATTTTACGGAAATAGTGTGTCTGACAATAGATGTACGCAAATTCCTTTTCTTACATCTCCGATGTTTTAATGCACATTCTAAACGCTTGATATGCTAGCTTACTCTAAAAAATAATGAACACATAACAATGTAATATTTTTAATGAAATAATGTTATGTAGAATATTAATACAAAAATATATTAGGATACATTATTAATATCAATGATTAACTTTGGACATTTTGAATCTGTTCCATAAAATAGTTCACCATGTTCTCTCTTGATATTGTAGTTATTGTCTTCTCTTAGTTCGTAATCAGTGGAATAATCATTATTCCATTTTGAATCATAAACAATTTTTATTGGTGTCTCATGAACAGGCTCAATATGCTTTTCGTCTTTGGTATTATTTGATTCATTGACTGTTTGATCAATGCCAGTAACGTTTGCTGGTGCTTTGTTTTTCATCGTTTCATCTTTATATTCCGTAGTGATATTTTCTGACAATGCCATTTTTATTTTTCTGGCAATTTCACTGTCTATTAACACATTATTTTTACACAGGTAACAGTTTCGGCACGTAAACAAGATATGGTTTACGATATTAGTAGCAGAGTAAGCCTTTCTTTTATTAGCCTTCCGGTGAATGCTAATACCCAAAAGCTGATGATTGGATGTGTCCGTAGGTAATGTGTTACCTGCAGCAGTAGCAAGGAGTTGTCCTCTATCATCAACAATTATTTTTATGTTAGCATTCTCTTTGAGTGCAATCATCTCTGGAGATCTCAATCTCGCATAACCCCCATCATAAGAGTTGAATTTTTTCGGTATTCCAAAGAAATTTAATTCCTTACTGTCATGACAATGCATGCATACATTTCCAATAGTGCTACCACTTGTACTTGTTTCATAGTTTAAATACTTCTCCTTGTCGGCATTCAATGTTACAATAACCTTGTTATGTGAACAGACTATTAAAATGTTCCATCTTCACTTTTTTTTTAAGATATGACTTAGGTGTTTATCGTTCCACTGCGTAAAAAATACTGATTTAATACATGCAATAGACTAGGTAGTGTCGATAACTGGTCATAGAATACCAGTGGGAAAGCCATATCGTGTCTCTGACCAATCATAGAGCACAATTGTTTGAAACGTAAGCATATTTTGAAATTTTAAGATATGTACAAAAAGAAATAAAAAAATAAAGTTGAAAAATTTCGAAGTTTTAAAAAAAGTTTTTTTTTATGAAAAAAAAATATTGAATTACTAGTTCAGATTTTTCGGATATAGTTTTATTTTTCAATCCAAAAATAGACTTAAGTTTCACACCTGTACCAGAGAATTGTATATTCCATAATTTTCTTACAAAAAAAACTAGAGTTTACTGTCAAAACCCTTATTAGCTCAGACTTTACGGAAATAGTTTATTTTTATAGGTTTCAGACAACACACGCCTATGAGAGACTAATGCCCATCTCCCCCAAAACACTTTTCAGCCATCTCTTATTAAAATTTTTTATTTCAAGTCATTCACACGGGTTTTTCACTAGCAACTCGGCCCAGAGTACAGAACTATAAGTACTCTATGACACCCCGCTCCCATCCCTCCAAAAATATTTTATTCAGAGATTTCTTGTTAAAATTTTTTATAATGAATCCTAAATCTTTGGAAACAGCCTCTATTTCTGCCCTTTAAGTTTTGATGTTGCTCCTTACTTTCAGTTGAAGAAACTTTTTTATAATTCAATTTCTGATCGCTGGGGGCGGGCCACGGTTGAAGTTGTTTTTATGTAAAAATACCCTTCCCCTTTTCCATGGAAAATTGCCCCCTCAAGACAATTCCATTCGTGTCGACTTTTGGAGGGTATTTCCCCATTTTTCGAAAATCAGGAAATTTTCTCAAGCTCATAGCTTTTGATTGGTAACACTAAAGTTAATGAATCCTAAATCTATGGAAACAGCCTCTATTTCTGCCCGTTTAAGTTTTGATGCTGCTCCTTACTTTCAGTTGAAGAAAATTTTTTATAATTTAATTTCTGATCTCAGGGGGCGGGCCACGGTTGAAGTTTTGTTCATATAAAAATACCCTTCCCCTCTTCCATGGAAAATTCCCCCTCAAGACAATCCCATTCCCGTCGACTGTTGGAGGGTGTTTCTCCATTTTTCAATAATCAGGCAATTTTCTCAAGCCCATAGCTTTTGACTGGCAACACTAAAGTTAATGAATCCTAAATCTTTGGAAACAGCGTCTATTTCTGCCCGTTTAAGTTTTGATGTTGCTCCTTACTTTCAGTTGAAGAAACTTTTTTATAATTCAATTTCTGATCGCGGGGGCGGGCCACGGTTGAAGTTGTTTTCGCGTAAAAATACCCTTCCACTCTTCCATGGAAAATTCCCCCTCAAGACAATTCTTAATTTCTGATCGCGCTTTTCAGACATTTCTTGTTAAAACTTTATTTTCAACTAATTCATCCGGGTTTTTGAAAGCAATTCATGCCTCAGTACAGAAATATAGCAAGTCTAAGAAGTCCTCTTTGTCATCGCCTCATCTCCCCAAAAATACTTTTCAGATATTTCTTGTTAAAAATTCTATTTAAAGTCATTCATTTGGGTTTTCACAAGCAATTTGAGCCCAAGTACAGCACTTTCACTAGGCTGAGACATCCAATCTGTCATCGCTCCATCCCCCCAAAAATACTTTTCAGGCATTTCTTGTTAAACTTTTTATTTCAGCTAATTCACACGGGTGTTTTGATAGCAACTCCCCCCTCTACTATCGAACTATAAGTACTCTAAGACACGCCACTCCCATCACTCCACTACTTGTTTATTATACAGAAAACATCGAAGAAGTAAAGCTATCCATTATTAATATCCGTTTCTTGCTATCTACACCTGTCTTAGTGTCAAATTTTAGTAATCTATAACGTTAAACTCTATTTTAAATTGACAACACTGCTCAAAAATCACTTGTGTATTATACAGTACACATCTAAGAAGTAAAGCTATCCGTTATTAAAATTTTTTTCTTGTGATCTTCATCTGTCTTAGTGTCAAATTTTAGTAATCTGTAAGGATAAACTCTATTTTAAATTGACAACACTGCTCAAATACCATTTGTGTATTATACAGTACACATCGAAGAAGTAAAGCTATCCATTATTAAAATTCTTTTCTTGTCATCTACATCTGTCTTAGTGTCAAATTTTAGTAATCTATTACGTTAAACTCTATTTTAAATTGACAACACTGCTCAAACACCACTTGTGTATTATACAGTACACATCGAAGAAGTAAAGTTATCCGTTATTAAAATTCTTTTCTTGTCATCTACATCTGTCTTAGTGTCAAATTTTAGTAATCTATAACGTTAAACTCTATTTTAAATTGACAGCACTGCTCAAACACCACTTGTGTATTATACAGTACACATCGAAGAAGTAAAACTATCCGTTATTAAAATTCTTTTCTTGTCATCTACATCTGTCTTAGTGTCAAATTTTAGTAATCTATAACGTTAAACTATTTTAAATTGACAATACTGCTCAAACACCACTTGTGTATTATACAGTACACATCGAAGAAGTAAAGCTAGGTCAAGGCATATTTTTTTCCGGTCTTCCATCATCAGATATGCTGGTTCAATTACACATGCACTGGATCAGCCAATGATCACTTAGGTTGCTATGTTCCATGGCAAGGAGCTATCTTAATTGATAACCCTCAATTCGCAAATCCCTTACCCCTTTTTTTGCAAGTGTCAATCAAACAATTCTGATTGTAGCGTCCAATTTTTTAATAACAAACTACTCTCGAGTTACACTCCAATCCGCAAATCTCTTACCCCTTTTTGCAAATGTCAATCAAACAATTCTGAGTGCAACATCCAATTTTTTAATAACAAACTACTCTCGAGTTAAGTCAATCTTCCATTGGCTCCTAAAAAATGTCTACGTCAAACGGTACAATCTTGTGCAATTCTTATCAATAACAAAAACCATGCCAGCTTTTAAAATGCCCATGTCTAAGTCTAATGTCACGCGCGTGGGTTTTCTTATGCAATTCAATGTATTTTTCATGTAGGTTCTGCGGCTTTATATAACTTACTACTATTAAATATGATGTTTAAACGGAACCTCAAAACAAATGAAAGTATAACTATAGAATAATGTTAAGCTTTTTATTGCACTAATATTTTTTTCAATCAGTTAGCTGATTTTTAGAAAGCAGGAAATACGTAGTGATTATAGGGAAACTAAAAAGATGATGAGAGTGAGTGTTGTAATTCCAGCTGCAATAGCTTGATTTCTGTATTGATACTTGTTAGACTTACAGTTGTTGTAAAAAAAAAAGTTTTAATTGAAGAACAGTTTTTCTATAGGAAGGGGAGATGATGTGCTGACAAAATTCACTCTTAAGCTAGTAGTTGAATCTTCAGGCCCTTTTAGTCCTCAATCTTATAGATTATGAACAGACATCTTGTTCAGTTGATAGAAAAGCTTTAGGTAAGATGCTGTCCTTTTGTGGCATACCAGATAAGTATAATAAAGTATTTAATGTAGCAAGGGAGGATGTAAGGTTTGTGGCTTGCTTAATTCGGAAACAGAAGTTAACCAGAATTGTGTCCCATCCCCATTTACGCGGATTATATTAATGGACAATCACGAGGGAGGGAGATACATTGCGAAAGATTGTGCTTTTGGCCCTCGATATGGTGTTAAACGGAAAGCCAGCTGTTTCCGACTTGGGTGGGGAGAGGTCGGAAGAACGAATTCAAATTGTAAAATTATCGGAGGGGCGAAAGGTGAAGCTTAGGATTGATTAGGGTGAATGAGGAGCTTACACATTTGTATTGGCCTCAGGTGGCTTAATTGTGCTACAAGCTATTAGTAGTAGTATTAGTTTATTGATTTATTCTTAATTTTTTCCATATCAGTAATTTTGTCCATATGAGTTATTTCGATATTAGTCTAATAAAAAGCTAATTAAACAACTTTTTTTTCTTTGCGTTCAAATGAATCCCTTGATTAGACGTTTTTTTTTATTTCGAGCTTTATAATGTGTAAATCGGTTACTTTTCAAAGGCCCCTTTCAACTTCTCCAAGGGTTAAGTCTTACTTTATTTTTCCCATTTTTCCCTTGTGTACATAGCTTCTCTTTTGTCCAGTTTTTGTTGTTTTCTTTTTAATTCACTATGTCCGACCTCAAAAGGTTTGTGGTTTTGTTTTTTAGGGCTTTATTCCTGGTGTATTTGGTGTGTCTCATGGAGCCATTCAGTTCATGTGCTATGAAGAGATGAAAGCTAGATACAATATGCGGAGACATTTGCCTATTGACGCTAAATTGGTACATTTTTATTTTTATATTTAATTAAGATTTTTATTCAAAAATATCTGGATTGAAAGTTGAAGGGTAGTAAAGTCTGAAGTTCAAGATATAGGTTAACAAAGTCAAATTATTGAAATTTCAATCCCGCACTTTCAATGTTAATTTAAAAAACCTAAAGTGAAGCTGACCATCCGTGACAAAACAACATGAGAAAAACCTCAAGATGATGAACGAAACAAAGGGCCTATGGCCAGTAGAAGGAAAGGAAGAACGAACTAATTGACGGCTTCGCCTGTATAAAACTATTTGTCTTCAGCTCTAAATATAGAAGAAACTAATTAAAAGATCAAAGACCTAAAATAATCTATAAAATCGAAAATTGAAGTATAAAAATAAAGTCTAAACGTGAAAAAAAAATATAAGAAACAAACCAGTTTCTAGATAAACAATCAATTCTACAGTGATAAACCATAGATTATCTATATCCACGATTACGACTAAATCTCGTAAACATGCAAAAGTAAAGTTCACGAGAGTTACTGGTGAAGCTGTAAATTTCCAGAAAGCAGCTCAATAGTGATATGTATTAATAAGACATGTTTTTGCCGTAAAGTACGATCAACAGCCAATGAAGTGCGTTTAAAGAAGCCACTTGCTTAATTTGAACAAACTGACTAGGTTATAATGGTGGCAAGCGTTTACCCCCCCCCCCCTCCCCGTGGAAAATAAGGCTTTCCAAACTTGAGAATTTTATTTGAGTTTATTTTTTTTAATTTCCGTTGGGGGAAGGAATTTTGGTACTTGTTTATTATGCGCCACTCACTCAAGTTTACGCTGCGTAAAATTCGAGAACAAACCGTTTTTTTCGTCAGTTTCTTCTTTACTTTATTAATAAATTTGGGCTATAGATTTGCACATTAGGGGGGGGGGGGAGTATAGCGGCTCTGCATGCAAAATGTTTTTGGTACAATTATTCTGTATATTAGATAGATAGATAGATAACTGTATTTTAAAGCCAAATATACGGCCATGAACACAGTAAAATAACATAAATGAAAGGCACAAATAACATAAACTTTGATCAATAATCATAATAAAAAATTTCAATGAAACACTACATTAATCTAACAATATAACTTAATGTTTGGAAAAACGTTCATTTAAAAAAAAAACTTGGAAAAAACACTTAAATGAAACATTACATTTACTTTATACTGGGTGTTTTTTTTTTTTTTTTTTTTTTTTTTTTTTTTTTTTTTTTTTTTCAACAAAATCTCCAGATACCTCGCTATTCTTCTGTAAATTTTTCAGTGGCCGTATACCTAGAAAGAATTGTTTTCTGACTTCGAACTATCCAAATTCTTTATTTTCCTTCCCCCTGTGTGCAAATATATAGCCCAAATCATGTTTCCCATATATTCTGTCACTTGTCGTTGTCTTGTCTTGCGCTAAGCGGAAAAAAAAAAACAACGAAGAAACTGGTTTTGTTCTCGAGTTTTACAAATCGTAAACTTGAGTGAGTTGCCCATAGTACATAAGTACCAAAACTCCTTTCCCCTATGGAAATTAAAAAAATAAAACTCAAATAAAATTCTTAAATTTGGAAAGCCTCCTTTTCACGGGGTGAGGGGAGTATTTACCGGGGAGTAAAGTATTTGACAGTTTGAAGTAAAAAAACAATTCTTTCTAGGTATATATCCACTAAAGAATTACAGATGAATACTCGGGTATCTGGAAATTTTGTTGACTTAAAAAAAAAGTATAAAGTAAATGTAATGTTTCGTTTATGTGTTTTTTCCATGTGTTAAGTTTTTTTTTTTTTTTTTTTTTTTTTTTTTTTTTTTTTTTTTTTTTAGTATTAAGTACTTTTATTAGGTTAATGTACTGTTTTATGATGATCGCTGATCAAAGTTTATGTTATCTGTGCCTTTCATTATTTATGTTATTTTACTGTGTTCATGGCCGTATATTTGGCTTTAAAATACACTTATTTATCTATCTATCTAATATGTACCAAACACATTTTGCATGCAGACCCGCTATACTTTACCCCCCCCCCCCTTAATGTGCAAATATAAAGCCCAAATTTATGTCTAAAGTAACGAAACTAAAGAAACTAACGAAAAAACGGTGTGTTCTCGAATTTTACACAGCGTAAACTTGAGTGGGTGGCGCATAATACACAAGTACCAAAATTCCTTTCCCCTACGGATATTAAAAAGATAAAACTCAAATATAATTCTCAAATTTGGAAAGCCTTATTTCCATGGGGTGTGGGGGGGGGGGGGGTAAACGCCGAGAATTGGTTATAATTATGGCTACAGTCCATTAATAAGCTTACCTTTACTTGACTAAATTTGCAGTTGCTAGTTGGTTAGAATGTCAATATTGAGAACTGACTTTTTTTCCAGAATTTCGTAAATATTTTTATTTAAAAGAATTAAAATGTCCGTGAAAAAGGAGAATGGGGCTTTGACTTTAAATTATTTGAAAAAAACTACGTTTTCTAAAGAGTTAAAGAGGCTGAGTTAAACGGTCGACCATTAAAATGTACGGGCTGCCTTCCCCCAAACCCCCTGATTTCGCAGGCTGTAAATAAAAAAAAAAGTTTTTACAACTGTAATTAAGGAGCGACCATAAATTTTAAAACGAACAAAAATTATTCCGTATATGAAAGAGGCTGTGCCCTCCTCAACGCCTCGCTCTTTACGCTAAAGTTTTTATTTTAAAAAAAAGAGTTGTGAGAAAGTCAAACTTTAGCGTAAAGAGCGAGGCGTTGAGGAGGGCACAGCCCCTTTCATATACGGAATAATTTCTGTTCGTTTTAAGATTTAATGTCGCTCCTTACTTTCAGTTTAAAAAACTTTTTTTTTATTTAAAGGTTGCGAAAGCGGGGTTTGGGGGCGGCAGCCCCCCAACTGTGCCTCCTAATCCCTGTACGTTTTAAGGTTCGACCTTGTAACTCAGCCTCTTTAACTCTTTAGAAAACGTAGTTTTTTTTCAAATAATTTCTGCACGTTTTTGTACAGTTTATTACTTATTATTGCTTGATTAACTGTTAGATGATTGTGTATTATTCTTTTCTTTCTCGACAGGGTGTTTTAAGGGTCGATCTTGTAACTCAGCCTCTTTAACTCTTTAGAAAACGTAATTTTTTTCAAATAATTTATATAAAAAATTTTCTCTAACGGTGAATCGAACCCGGGTTGTCCGCCTGCCAGTTAAGAGTCCCGAACGCTGGACTAGACAGGCACAGCTTTATTTGTTTTTAGTGATGCGAATCTATTTTTGAAGCAAGCAAAACTTGATATTTGGTTTTTGGAAAACAGGGAAGGAGTGATCAGATTGAGCTGAAATTTCGAGGATAAGATCCCAGGCCTCAGGAAAGCTTATCCTCTAAATTTCAGCCCGATCAGACAACGTTAAAGGGGGGTTGTTGTGGGAAAAATTAACATGGGCTATTATAGGAAAACGAGGTTTTTCGTAAATGTAAATTCGGGGGATAATTTTTTCGGTCTGAAAATATCAAAAGGCCCTAACAGGTCGAATTCCGCTTCGAATGAGTCCTCATTCACCCGGATCAGTTGCCAACTGTGGCCCGTAGGCGTGGATAAGAAAAAAAAACGAAATGAATTTTAAGTGGCTACATTTGGTTTTCTGAAAGGAGTGATCGGATTGAGCTGAAATTTCGAGGATAAGCTCCCGGGCCCTAGGAAAGCTTAACCTCTAAATTTCAGCCCAATCGGACAACGTTAAAGGGCTGTGGTGGGAGGGTCGAAACTTCCGGCCCAGTTTACCCCATGAAGATAAAGTCGGAGGAGGATGAAATTTTGCAAGTTTCTTAGTTTGAGCTTGGGCTACAAAATGCGATTACCGCCGTCTCTCTGCGACCTCTAGGACCTGAAATCGCTTAACATTGTGGTGGGTCGCCTCTTTATAGAGGCACAAGTGTGCCTCCTTGATAAGTACAGTGGCCTTTAGTCTTTTGTCATTTCCTTAATCGAGGACACCTCTGACATATCTGTAGGGTGGATTATTCCGACGCAGAATAGCATTCTAAACTATTTTTAGTGTCTAAATCTGAATATGGCAGATGCCAAATTTATTGGTCTTTTAATTTCAATTCTAGTAATTCTGCTTGAGAATGTGGCATAAAAACTGCTATAGTTAATCCGTGTGTGTGCCAAAACAAATTTGGAAAGATGGCTCTTTTTAGGCACAAATTTGTTCTCTTTAACTATTTTTCGTCTAAATTGTAAATATTTACCTATGCATTAAAAGGTAAATATGATACCTTTAAATATAATACCGCCAGTTTGACAAAAAGTTACCAAATTTGTTCCATATTTCCGGAAAGGGGAATGGCGTAAAAAATTTATTTTGCTTTCAGTCAACTATGGAGTACCTGAGTTTCGCTGCATTGTCGAAGCTAATAGCTGCTACTGCTACATATCCTTACCAAGTAGTTCGAGCCAGACTGCAAGATCAGCACAGAGAATACAGTGGTGCTTTAGATGTAATTAGAAAAACTCTAAGGTACGAAGGAATTCGAGGTCTTTATAAAGGTTTAGGACCGTACCTTGTTCATGTAACGCCCAATATATGTATTGTATTTTTGACCTACGAGTTTTTCACAGGAGAAAGAAGATGATTTTTGTGTAACCTAGGCTTTTCATATTTTGAATCTAGTATAATTTTAGCTATCTAATTATAGGTTTTTCTAATATTCTGTCACCGCGTGTTTTTTTATTCTTTCTTGTACGCTAAAGATAACAGTTTATCGGCGAATTCCTAAGAAAGATATTGTATTAGGCACAATTCAAACCTTTTTAATCTTGATATGGAGATGTTAGTATAGACAAGTTATAATTGACCCCCGGTAATCCGACAAACGTTTTGCGGGGCAGTATCAAACTATCGAATCTGTTGGAGTTTAGAGTTCTCCATAAGACCTACTATATTCAGGACTTTTCTACAGAAGAATACCTCGTTATCTGACAAAATACAAATCTAATGATAAGATTCTATACTTATGTTATACTGTACTCTGTTGTACAAATTATACTTCATTATGTATATCAGATTTAGTAAGTTAACCAACACAATAAGAGAGCTTAAGTTTTATTATAGAGTTAACGTCATTAATGCTATAGATCTTATAAAAAAAATATACTTTACATTAGGAAATTATTGTGTACAAACAAATGTACATGTGTACTAAAATCATCAGTAACTATGAATCAAAATCATAACATGAATCAATCAAATTATAAAATGCGAAAATTATCATCAGTTTTTTGGCTTTAACATTGCTGAAACGCGAGGTAGTTGCTCACTTGCGGAGTAGTTGTAATTACACCGTCGCCATCTTCCTGATTTATTTTTGCTGAACTAGGAATATCTTTACGTTCTCTTCGTCAGACATTTCATAAAAATATTTCCCTTTTTATCCATTCCACGGTGCCAGGTTTCCAAATCTTCTGGACTTGTGTGTTTCAGCAGCAACTTGCTCTGTTACTTCCGAAGTTACACTGATCTGTGGATAGTTGTTAGGAGTGGTGACTATATCTGGCCATAACGTTTTCCAAGGCAATGTACTAGTTGATCGAGGTAATAAATCTCATGATTGACAAGAATAAAAACTAAATCTTTTATCAAACTCTTATAGTTTTTCTGTTGGATGGTCTTTTGATATTTACTTCAGAAGTAGGCCACACCGGTATAATATGTAGTCATTTTCAAACAGCTATCAAAACAAAAAATCAATGCTTAAGCATTGAGCACAATAGCAGTGGCGCGTTCAACTTGTAAACTGTTCCATCATGTATTATCTACATTAGCGAAGATTGTCAAAATATATTCAATAACGATAGACATATCGGATTACAGGTGGTGCCTGGATTAGATAGAGACGGATTATCGGGGGTCCCCTGTATTTAGAAAGTCGAATCTGTGATTGAATTAAAAATTGCCAATTGTGTGTTAGGTAACCATGTTTTAAAATAAATTTTTTTGAGACAATGGTTATTAATTTAGTGCAAAATTTGAGTAACGGGAGTTGAATATAAATAATTGTATGTCTTTATATATATATATATATATATATATATATATATATATATATATATATATATATATATATATATATATATATATATATATATATATATATATATATATATAGATTCTTAGACCACACTGGCTATACATGACAAACGAAACTCAGAGAGGAGAGAAAGTAACAAAATGAAAAATAAAATCAAAAAGGGTGAAAAAACGAGGATTTTGTCAGCCAGCGAACCATTATGATCACAAAATATATGAAAATATTTCGAAACGGACCTCCGCAAAGTCGTCCTCATTGATAAACAAAAACAAAAAAGAGAAGAAAAAAAAAAACGAGAATCTAACCTTTCGAAGTTTCCTGTACAAAGACAGAATAGACACTGAAACTCACTCAAACACACTCACTTTCTTCTCTTTTTTGTTTTTGTTTAGCACTGAGGACGACTTGGCGGAGGTCCTTGTCGAAATATTTGCTTATATTTTGTCTTCTTCATGGTTCGCTGGCTGACAAAATCCTCGTTTTTTCACCCTTTTTGATTTTATTTTTCATTTTGTTACTTTCTCTCTTCTCTGAGTTTCGTTTTTCATATATATATATATATATATATATATATATATATATATATATATATATATATATATATATATATATATATATATATATATATATATGTATGTATATATATGTATATATATATACAGTTGTTTTACGCTATCATATTTCTTCTATACATTATATTTGAACATTTATGACTGTTGATCAATTCGTAAAAGTAGGATATGCTTTATTAAAATACATCTCGTATCGATAAATAGCTGGGGTAAAATCCCATTTATTTATGATTCTTTAAAAAATTAGTGTTGGTTGTAGTTAAGAATACTAGATACGTGCTAAGTTTTGTCTTTACTATTTTGAAGGTCAAATGAAATCAGATTTACTGTTACTTTTGGAACATAAATCTAATTATCTTTGTGATAAAGCTTGTTTTGTATGATCTGTAAAATTGAATATTATTAATGTCAGACTGAAAGTTATCGGAAACTTTAATCTTTTGTTAATAAAATCAGCTTATGAAATATGCACTTGCACTGAGTGTTGCTTATATGAAATAATCCGCTGCTCTTGGGTTCCTAAATAAATGAATTTATTTGGAATGTATTTAATGTTCCCACCAGTCAAAGAAAGAAATGGTAAGTAGTTCATCAGCTTTTGACTATGTTTGCGGAATGTTTAAAGTTGGATTAAAGCCCAATTGTTTGCGTAATTTATGGGTTTTTACCCAAAAGTTGAATGAATTGGACAAAAGAAAATAAAAATCGTCTCTTATTTTTTCAGGAACAAGAGAAATACAAAGGCTATATTATTCAACCAAAGAAGGGGGAAATAAAAAAAAAAATACTGATTGTCAGTCAAGTACTTGCATAAAGTCGGGCTCAAAATTCTTGTTCACAAGAAAGTAACAGTGGTCTATAAGCGCGTTTATAGATTATTTTCATATGCATCATTTTCATATTTCTATATATTTCACAGTATTAGTATTGATTTGCCATAGGCAAGCCATTACCCTTGTAAACGGAAATAAGAAATAATTTTTTTTTTCTGCTTATCAGAAAATTCGTGGATGTAAATTATAATCAAATAACGATCCGTGCAAACAGTAACAAATCGAAAAAAAAACTTTTGACAACTAAAAACACATTAGAAGTTATTAGCAGAAGAAAGTTTACATAATATCAGAAAGGGGAAAACACCCAAAAAGGGTGATTGAGATGAAACTTACAACCGTCAAATCCACCATATCCACTATATTATTTGTTCCTGAACCATTGGGAGAAAAACTCAAACTGTTAATGTTGAACTGCGTTGACCCCGAAACACAACTAATTAGAATATATCTGTGAATATCGGTATAGGTATACTTAGTATGTCATGTATATATGATTCAAAATTAAATAGACCTGAACCTGACCTAATAATAAAAAATAATTGCATCCGAATAGGTTATTTCTAGGTGGTGAGTTGTCGTCAGATCTTGAAACTAAAGTGGCGAAGTTTTTCAGTTAGTCTTCGTATGTTGACTGGTGAAAACAAAAAAGCAAAATGTGCACCAAAGTTTATCTAGCAGGAGGGACAAAAAAAAAGAAGAAATTACTAATTACAACTGTGTGAACTATGTTCTGCGGAAAGACGAACATTGAGGGGACGAGGACTTGGCGTTTTTATGTTTTAAATTTAGCAACAAATATATAACTTCTTACATTTCCTTCTTGAAATCTGATTGAGGAGCAGCAAATAGTTACGGAAGAACGGGAACAATTGTACCTAAACGAACCGTTATGCTCTATAAAAGCGCTTGAAAATTTGCGAATGCTTCTCATCATCCTTATCGTATCGGAGAGCGAACATATTCTGGGAAAGAAAATAATCTTTTAGATAGTATTAAAAGCAATTTCCTGTTCCTTGACCTTCCAGTGATATCCATCTCAAATATCTCATGCACTACGATATCTTTAATATCTTTGATAATCTCTTAAAATGTTGCGCGAAGCAATAGCTTCTCTCCATCTCTCAATGGTCAAAATCTTCAATCTACAAATACGAAACCCGCCGGCAAACGAAAAGCTCTTGCAGTTACGTTTAGTAATATCTTTTCTAGGCTATTCAGACGTGAATTAACTTGATTGGTGACGTGTCCACGTCTAATTATTGTCTATGAAATTTGAGGGACCAGTGTCAAGCCCATATAACGAACAAAACCCTACTGGAGAGTAGGTATGATATACCTTTGGACTTTTATTCCCATTGATCTTATGAACAGCAATGCCTTCCGACCTTTCAAGGACGTTTTGTTGTATGTTTCAATTTTCCTCCAGTAATGCTAAATCAGTTCAACTTGTTTGTGTCTGACAAGCTTAACAGGATTATGGTTCGAAACTTATTTGTCAATAATGATGACTAAACGGGAAAACCATGTAATGCCTTTGATTTGATTGTTTTTTCATGTTATTCTAGATTCTCATTTTGGGCCTATTTCACGCAGTAATTCATATATATATATTTAATTTTATAGGGGAGAAGGCGTTCGCGGCTTTTACAAGGGACTAATGCCGAATCTGTTACGGGTAACTCCTGCTACAGCAATAACTTTCGTAACATATGAAAACGTGTCAAAACTTGTGGCTAATTATAGGAAAGAAAGTTGAAACGGAATGTGATTTTATTGAAGATAATTTTACTACTCAATAAATCTTTTCTTGTCCACCTCGTTTTTTATTAAGCTAGACACCGAATTAAATTAGACATGTGTTTAAAATGAATGAAAGCTAGGGAGGAAAATTAAACCGTCAATAAAATAAAAACAGAGCCTTAGCTCTGGTTGAGCTAAGCATATCACTGCATCACCACTTTGACTTGAAATCGCAAAGATCTTTTGCTTTAAAAGTAAAATTTGGAAAGAGGGAGGAATTTTTACCAGTGTCTTTGTCTCAGGGGGCTTAACACTGTAGCGAGTTTGTAATAGTAGTTTGGTGCAATTCCTCAAATGTAGAACTTTCCCAAGCTTCTTTTTTCGTCGAACCGCTTTACGTAGTTTTGCACGCATGGAACTCTTCAGCCCCAGCCAGCCGAGCAGTTGGGATAAAAGATGTAAAAATAAAGATAACAAAAAAAATCATAAGTGGAAAACCAGGATGGTAAGTATATACTTGGAATCAACATAGAATAAAAATACATATTAGAGTCTTCTTTAGTCACAGGAAATATATTTACATTTATGCATACTAAAACCTATGTATTATTGACCTTGTGCTTAAACCCAAGAATTAAAATCAATTATTTTGCAATAGACATCAAAACATGGCTAATCGTAGAAAAAGCCAAGACAGATAGTCCGAGTAATTGAGAGGCAAACCTGGATGTAAGCCCTTTTAGGATTGTATAAAAATGATGTCTTTTCATTTATTGATAGATAAGTCTATCTATCTATCATCCATCAGTGCTGCTACTGAAGTAGCAGCATTAGGATTAGCTTTAATAAATTTTCGATGGAAAGATAACTCTCTCAGTTTAACAGATATGACAGGTCATCTTTAAAGAATTTGGGGTAGTTGGGAATGTGACACGATAGAGGGACTTCGTACCTTGTCATATAACAAAAGGCCAGAAGAAGAAAATAAAAATTCGTCAAAGAAAACCGAGGATCCCTCAATGAATTCAGAGGAGGACGGTTCAGAAACAAATTTCAAACTTAACTTCAAAATACAGTTTTCCTATATTAGACAAACAGGTTTTTGTGTGCAAAATGTTTTTTTCTAATAGTACCATCAGAACAGGTTTGCAGGACAGCTCTTCAGAAAAAGTGGATGCGAATCTTAAACATTCTTTCAGGAGGACTCTTTCGATTATATTCTCATGACATCGGTGTTAAATCGGAAGCTTAGTTCAAGAACCGTCTTAAATCTTGATTTCAAACTGAACGAATTTTGTGCAATAATTATATGGAACACAAAGATAACGCTCAGATCACCTTATGCAACCTAAGACTTTAAATTAGTATCCGATATTTAACTTCAAAAGAAAAAAAAAATGAAAACAAATTCATGATATTAACCAATAATAGAACTTTGGCAATAAAAAACGAACAGAAACTATTGAAAAAAAAATTCGAAAATAAAGTTAAAAAAACTGAATTAAAGCAGATGAATGAACAGAAATTAAAATAAATAATCGCATCATATATAAAGATAATACGAGAGTATTTTTTTTAAGTAAGGTCCGTTTGAAGATAAGTAGACAACGAAAGATTATTTTCGAAAAAGTAAATTTATTTTCAGAAAGTACATACTTTATTCTATTTAACGGCATAGTTGCCAAGTTTTTAAACACTTATCATACCTCTCAACTAAGTAACCTCTTCATAAAACTTACCGCCTGCTCTGATAACCAAGAATTCGCTGCCGTTTTTTAATGGTTGCCATTGAGGTGGAGAAACGGGTGGTAATCGCTCGGCGTAAGATCAGGACTGTTGGGTGATTGGTCTAAAACTTCCCAGCCAAAACTATCCAACAAGTCGCAGGTCTAATCTGCTGTGTGAAGTCTTGTATTGTCATGAAGAAGGACAATTCCCTTTGTCAGCATACCATTTTTTTATTATTATTATTCTGTGGAGCTTTCTGAGTGTTTGGCAGTATATTTATGTATTGACAGTGGCTCCTCGTTGCATGAAATCGACCAACAAAACACCATGCCTATTCCAAAACACCGACGCCTTGATTTTGCGGCGGGACAGAGTCTATTTGGGCTTGAACTTTACAGGGAAGAATGTGTGTTTCCATTCTGTTGCTCGATTTGGGTGTGGTATGCGAAACCCATGTTTCGTCTCCAGTTCAACCGGTTACCACCTCAGTGGCAACCGTTACAATGATGAAGAAAACGTAAAAACGGCAGTGAACTCTTGGTTATCAGAGCAGGCGGCAATTTTTTATGAAGGAGTTACTTTAATATTAGTTGAGAGGTATGATAAGTGTTTGAAAAAACTTGGTAACCCTGCCGAAAAATAGAGTAAAGTATGTACTTTCTGAAAATAAATTTACTTTTTTGAAATAATTTTTCGTTGTGTACTTATGTTCAAACGGACCTTACTTAATAAACAACCCTCGTATATGAATCAATATATCTTAAAACGAGTAGAAATTGAAGTAAAACCAAGCCAAAATTAAAGCCCACAGATATTACTGCAAACAAGATTGGGGCTACTGCCCCCCCCCCTTCCTCGGAACTTTCTAAAGGTTTTTGCGTCATTTTCCTACCCAACTTCAGTACTCGCTTATGTCTAAAAACCTCCAAAACTACACTGTCGTGTGTCCAAAAAGTCAACGTGTCAGGAAAGAAAGTTGAAAATCTATTAACACCATATCTAATGGAAAAGGTATTTTGTGCACTGCAGAAGAGGTCAGAATCGTGACCTTCACGTGATATTAAGTTTGGTTTCTGAGCACATAAATTTTGTTTGTCTGGTTGATGGACACATGGGCGCCCATATGGGGGGGCAGGGGGGGGCTCTTGCCCCCCCCCCCTGGCTGAATGATGCTGCCTTATTTTTATATTTTTGTTCTGAGATTTCTATTATATAGCATTAAAAGTAGCAATTAGACGAAGTTTGCCCCCCTGGAATTCAGCTTATGGGCGCCCATGTATGGACATCCAATAGTTTCCCTATCCCTATGGAACTGGACGATTCTATAATATCGTATGTCCTCTACATGAACATTCTATACTTTGACCTTTACAGTCTGCAGCAATTCAAATAAATATGCAGTTTTTTTTAATCCTCACAACTAAAACTCTTTGGCTACTCGTACTTCTAGCTTCAACTTCATCAAAAATAATCCACCATTGACAGAGTAAAATCCAAACAATGTTTTGTTACTGCTCCCTTTCACTTTCTGTATCTCCATGAACTCACTCCAGTTTGCACTTCCAAGTTCCGAAAAAACTGGTGATAAGTTTGTGTTGTTCTAACAAGTCTTTGTGCAGAACTGGTCCCCAATGCAAACATTTCAAGGTGGAACTAGAAATGAAGACAGGGTCCTTCTGTGTGGACCCACTTCCTTTTCCTTTTTTCAGAGCATTGATGAGTAATGGGTTCCATAGCAACATCCCAGTTCAGCTGAACTGCAAAGTATCACTGCAAGTTACGAGAATTTCATCACCTTACTCTCATTGAAGTTTACCCAAGGTCCGTCAGTGTTAACGTTCAAGTTTCACATGGTTTACGGTGCAAAGATCACTGAAGTTCAAGAAATCTGCACTAGTCATCTTCTTTACAGTATATGTTTTTTTTTAACAAATGCTGACATGGTGATCTCGCACTTCTGGTCTGGCACGTACAATGTTTGGTTCTATGAAAAGTGCTCAATGATTGCAGGCATAAAACCATTCTGGTTCTGTGTATACCAAGGCTCCAAGTCTATCATTGTGATTCCACCATCACAAACTAATCTATACAAACAGCTTGTGATCTCCGAAGAGTCTTTTGGCTTTACCTGCCTGTCGCATATAACAATGTTCATGTTTCAGACACTCAGTTTGTAGCAGTCAAGCTTAATTTTGTAAAAAAAAAAAAAGGAGAAGTGGATACTTGCCAAAAAGGGAAGTAAGCACCTCTTGCAGGTCAAATCATGCAACAACAGTACCTTATCTTTCCCTTTTTATTGCTGTTTCTGTATCTTCCTGAAGCTCTCTTCTTTACTCTGGATGTGCTTCAAGAAATCAGGTTGTCCTCTGTAAAACATTTGTCACATATGTCTACTTTTGGGTTCAAGAAACTAAGGTTGAACTCAGTCTGAAATATAAGTGTACTTGCTCATTTTCACCTTTTTTGCTGCTTTCACCAAACAGTTCGTGGTAACGAACTGTAAGTAAGGAGCGACCTGGCTCAGTACTAACCGAAATTCTAAAAACCGGAATTTTGATATTAATGCATATATAAAAAGAGTCGTCTTATTATGCTGATTTCCAATATATAAGTTTCAGTAAGTTTGGTTTTGCACATTAAAGGCTACGAGCATGAGAAAATTTGCCGGTTTTTCAAAAAAGAGGACCCCCCCCCCTAAAAGTCGTATAATGTTAATGAAAATCACACCGTTAAATTCAGCGGATCAGAAACTCCTGCTGTAGAGGTTTCAAGCTCCTGTATGCAAAAGTGTGAAATTTTGTTGTTTTTTGTGTTTTTTTGCCAGAAGAATGATCACGGATGCGTGTTTTTTTGTTGTTTTTTTTCAGGGGTGATCTTATCGATCTTATCTTAAGAATTTTCAGGGGTGATCTTATCTTAAGAATGATCACGGATGCGTGTTTTTTTATTGTTTTTTTTCAGGGGTGATCTTATCGATCCAGTGATCCTAGAATATCGTCAGAGGGTTCATTCGAACGGAAATTAAAAGTTGTAGCGCCCTTTTTAAGTTACAAAAAGATCGGAGGGATACTAGTCCCCCTCCCTCGCCCTTTTTTCCCAAGATCGTCCAATCAAAATTTTGATATTACCATCTTCTTCATCATAATTGATAGGCCCAATAGCTATGTCTTTGAATATAACATGACCCCCCACAGCCCTTGAGGAAATGTCTAAGTTATAAAATTTCCCCCTTGTTTGCACATAGCTTTTGTTATTGGGAAGTATGTATACATTTTCGTATGGGTTGGGGGGACGAATTTTCTGCTGGGGTTTTTTTCAGGGGGTGAACTCATCAAGAGAAATTACACACAGGGGAATTTGCCAGAATTCCTAAACTAAATTCTTTTTATATGTCTTGCTTTCTCTTTTCCGTCTCAATTTTACGCATGGAGTTGTTAAGGGTAATTGTCAGGGGTAAATTTTCTCCAGGATTGAATTGTCTAGAGGATATTCCGTCGGGAGGGGGATTTCTCCGTGGAGGTGGGCAAGATTTCCTGGCAATATTTAAAAAACGATCAAAAGTTAAATAAAAAAACAAGTTGTTTCAACTGAAAGTAAGGAGCAACATTAAAACTTAAAACGAACAGAAATTATCACGTATATGAAGGGGAATACCCCCACCTCGACACCTTGCTCTTTACGCTGAAGTTTGAATTTTGTCGCAATTCTTTAAGAACGACTCCTGAAACACAAGAATCGTTTGATTAGAACAATAAAAAGCTTTTTTTACAGTACAAAAAAACTAGCGTAAAGATCGAGGTGTTGAGGAGGGGGCAATCCCCGTCATATACGAGGTATTTACGCATATGATTACGAAGAGAAATTAATACGTATATGAGGGGGATTGCCTCCTCCTCAACACCTCCCTCTTTACGCTAAAGTTTTTTAGTACTGTTAAAAAAGCATCATTTGATACACCTCCACCATGGTCAGGATTAACTTGTGGCTCCGCCCCCAAGGACTGGACAAGCGAAAATTACCTGAGGATATCTAGCGCCATCTTCTAGATAAGTTGCGCAAAAAAAAATCGGCCGACATCTGATTTTTGTTTTTCCGATATCCGATAAAGACACTGAATCCCATATCAGCCCGATAATATTCTTTGGGCCCTAGTAACCACAAATTAGAAAAAGTGTTAAAAAAACTGGTAAGTGACAAACAATCGCCATTTTTACCTGATTCAGGAATGGTAACTATTATCAAAATTAGTTATAATAGAAAAGGGTCATTTTGAAAACAAACTTAAGGAAATTTCAGAAAATAGCCAGAATCCCCCAAAAAATTGTCTTGGATCAAAAGAAAAAGTACATCATTGAAATTGCCATGGCTGAAAACCCCTTTCGAGAGACTTACAGTTCCCGGGCTTGAGTAACTAGGAAAGTCTTTTTTTTGCTTAGGTAACACTGATGAGTCCTCCTTTTTTCACACAGGAAAATGTGATATATGTGTAGATGAAAAAGTGGCTGGTTTTTTTCGTTGAGTCCTCTGGATGGGTTTATCAGTTACGATTGCAGATTTTTTTCACAGCTTCCCTCTTGCACGACCAACGCTGGAAGAGCCAGAAAATGAGGGAAAACGTGGTAAAGACGTCTCACAAGAAGAAGAAATATTCAAAGACTCAGAAGCTGGAAAAATAAGTGGTACAGATGAAGAATATATTATACCAAACACCTCACGAAGAGAAGAAATTGCAAAATAGTCGCACAATCTAAGAAGTACTCTTCGAGCAAAGGTACTCAACCTCACCAACCATGGTATAAGCTTGTCAGAACAAAAGGACATAAATTTAGGAAGAGGAAAGGAGCGGTCAAACAGTCCTTGATTGTTCTAGAAACAGTAAATGAAGCTGCTTTTCAATGGCGTCATATATTCGCTGAAAAATTCGGTCAAGAATTTGTAGACAGAACCACTTGGCTTGGCTTATTGTGTTGATTTCAAATATATAAGATTAATTAAGTTTAGTATTAACTATCAAAAGCTACCAGCCTGAGAAAATTTGCATGATTTTCAAAAAGACACCTCCTAAAAGTCATGGATTCTTGATGAAAATCAGACCATCAGATTCAGCGTATTCGAGAACCCTTTATTAGAAGTTTCAAGCTTCCATCTGCAAAAAAAATGTAATTTTGAATTTTTTTTTTTTTTGCCAGAAGAAAGATAAGGGATGCATTTTTTTTTTTTTTTTTTTTTTTTCGTTTGTTTTTTGTTTGTTTCTCCAGGGGTGATCACATCGAATCAATAGTCCTAGGAAATCTGGAAAGGGCTCGTTCAAACGAAAGTTACAAGTTCTAGTGCCCTTTTTAAGTTACTAAAACGATTGGAGAACAACTAGCCTCCCTCCCACCCCCTTTTTTCTCAAAGTCTTCCGATCAAAATTTTAAGATAGCCATTTTATGCACCATAGTCGAGATTTGCTCATTCTTCATAGTCACCCAGTGACTATGCCTTTGGGGATAACATGACCCCCCACAACCCCTGGGGAAAGGTCTGTAAGTCATGAAATTTGCCCATTCATTGTTTAAGTATAGTATTTGTTATTGGGGAACATACAGACATTTTCGGGGGAGGGGAATTTTTCGCTGGGGAGATTTTCCAAGAGGATAATTTTTCATGGGGAGGGAAGTTTCCGGGGGGAGGGTGAGCTTTCCAAGGGAATTTTTACACTGGGAGACTTTGCCAGAATTCTTATACGAAATTCTTTTCATTTGTTTTGCTTTCTCTTTGCCGACTCAATTTTACATGTGAAGATGTTAAGGGGAGTTGTCCAGGGGAAATGTTACCCGGTTTGAATCGTCTAGAGTATCTTTCCATGGGGGGGGGGGGTATTTTCCATGGTGGAGTTTTCCACGGCGATAAATTCTCCAGAGGTGATTTTCTGCGGGAGCAACTTTTTATGAGGGGGAGGGGGTAGGGTTATTTTTGGGAAGAATTTTTCATGGAGGGGGATTTCCGGCCTGATTTTGACAAAAATCTCTTCTTTTTTCAAATGAAAGTAAATTTTTCACACAGAATCGTCCGCAAGAAATTTCCGGAGGGATTTTTCAGCTAGAACAGAATTGCCTGGGGAAAATGTTCCTGGTGTGTGGGGGTGTTTTTTTTTTACGTGGGAAGAACTTTTCATGGAGGGATTTTCCGAGGAGGGAAGGAATTTTCCATGGAGGGGGAGCCAGATTTCCCAGCATTATTTAAAAACGATCAGAAATTAATTAAAGAACATTTTTTTCAACTGAAAGTAAGGAGCAACATCAAAACTTGAAACGAACAAAAATGATTACGTATATAAGGTGGTTGTCCCCTCCTGAATACCTCGCTCTTTACGCTAAAGTTTTTTTCAGAACTTTAAAAAAGCGTATTATTCTAATTAAGCGGCCCTTATGTTTCAGGATTCGTTCTTAAAGAATTGGGATCAAAAGGTCAAACTTTAGTGTAAAGAGCGAGGTGTTGAGGTGGGGGCGACCCCCCTCCCCCCTCGTATACGTAATAATTACTATTCGTTTTAAGTTTTGATTTCGCTCCTTACTTTCAGTGAAAAACTTTGTTTTTTTAATTTTATTTTAGATGTGAATTCACCCTATTGTTCTTCAATATCACATTGTTCTATATTGTCCGTTGACAACAAATTGCTAAACGATCTATCTGATTGTGATATCGGAGACATCATTAATGGGGAGGAGAATGAAGCTGTGGGTTAGTTTTTCGAAGTGAATGATGAAACATCTGTAGAATATGATTCAGTGAAGGATTTGGTCTTCCCCTGTTTAGACAAACTCGTGACCCTAAAATCTCTGAGCCCCCATACTCGTTCCCTGGTCGATAGAGAAATGTATTAAACCCTATCAGTTAACCCCAAAGTTAATCAATCAAAACTCCGGAATGTTCGGAAATCCAACTTCCTTGGAAAGATTAATAGCACGAAAATCCTAAAAAATTATTCATAGGCAGCGCAATCGCGCTGCCTAAGTAAAGAACGATGTTGGCACAATGTATTATTATTTTTTGTTTCTTCCATACCAGGGCACTTCGTATCGAAGGAGTTGTCGTAGAAACTTCAAAAATGGCTCATTCGACTGGAAACTGGAGTGGCTAATGCCCCTTTAATAGTCGAAAGTGATTGGAGGGCAACTTGCCCCCCCCCCCCCCACACGCCCATCCTTCCCCCAAATATATCCAATCAAAATTTTGAGATAGCCATTTTGTTCAACGTAGTTGATTTCCAGATAGAAAATATTTTTTTGAGGAGGACACTCCCCCACAACCCTCAGGGCAGGGGTTTTAAGTTATGCCCTGGGGCATATAAGAACGATGTTGGCACAATGTATTATTTATTATTTTTTTTCCTTTAGAGCAGGGCACTTCGTATCGAAGAAGTTGTCGTAGAAACTTCGAAAAGCGCTCATTCAATTGGAAATTGGAGTGGCTTGTGCCCTTTTTCATGATCGAAAGTGATTGGAAGGCGACTAACACCCCTTCCACGTCCACTATTTCCCGAAACACATCCAATCAAAATTTTGAGATAGCCATTTCGTTCAACGTTGTTGATTTCCAGATAGAAATTATGTTTTTGAGGAGGACACTTCCCCCACAGCCCTCAGGGCATGTGTTATAAGTTATGCTCCGAGGGCATATAAGGTTCTTATAGAAGACGTTGTCCTAGAAACTTCAAAAAGTGCTCATTCGATTGGAAATTCAAAGGGCTAGTGCCCTTTTTAATAGTTGAAAGTGATCGGAGGGCAGCTAAACCCCCTGTCACGCCCAACTTTTCGCCAAACAAATCCAATAAAAATTTTGAGATAGCCATTTTATTCAGTGTAGTTTTAAGTTCTGGAAATTAGGTCTTTGAGGATGACAACCCCCCCCCCCCCACAGCCCTCAGGGCAAGGGTTGTTAGTTATGTTCTGGCGGCATATAAGGTTTTTATAGAACGCATTGTCGTAGAAACCTCAAAAAGGGCTCATTCGATTGGAAATTGAAATGGCTAGTGTCCTTTTTAATAGTCGAAATTGATTGGAAGGCAACTAACACCCCTTCCACGCCCACCATTTCCCATAACATCCAATCAAGATTTTGAGATAGCCAATTTTTCCCACGCAGTTTAAAGATCAGAAAATTATACCTTTGAGTAGGACACTCCCCCCACAGTCTTCAGGGCAAGGGTTATAAGTTATGCCCTGGGGGCATGTAAGGTTTTTATTGACATCTTTGTCGTAGACACTTGAAAAAGGGCTCCTTCGATTTGAAATTCAAAGGGCTAGTGCCCTTTTTAATAGTCAAAAGTGATTTGAGGGCAACTAAACCCCCTCTCACGCCCACCTTTCCCCTAAACACATCCAATCAAAATTTTTTGATAGTCATTTCGTTCAGCGTAGTTGATTTCCAGATGATTATGTTTTTGAGGAGGACACTCTCCCACAGCCCTCAGGACAAGGGTTGTAAGTTATGCCCTGGGGGCATATAAGGTTTTTTATAGAAAGTCTTGTGGTAGAAACTTCAAAAAAGGCTCATATGATTGGAAATTAAAAGGGCCTTTTTAATAGCTAAAAGTAGTAAGAGGGCAACTAACCCCCCTCTCACGCCCACCTTTTTCCCAAACACATCCAATCAAAATTTTAAGATAGCCATTTTGTTCAACGAAGTTGAAAGTTCTGGAAATTAGGTGAAAGTCCTAGAAATTACTTCATTGTATGTTGAATCTGTGTTGAATAACCACGGCTTTTTTAGATGACAAAAACAGCTTGTTTTGAGCTGGCTGGCGTAACTGAGAGTTAACAGGAAGAACTAGCAGAAATAATTTTAGAATGGCGTCTTAGCTGTAGGAATTATTAAACAAATGGAAACACTACATCCTTCACCTGGTAGAAGACAAGCTGTTTGTCGATATTTTTCCGCGTCAGGATCGTGTTATTTTGGAGCAGAATGCCAGTTTTTGCACAGTAGGCTAATTATTAGAAATATTTATCTTGGTCTATTTAGGTTCTGTATGGCCTCGGTTCATTGAGATTGAAATAAGCCTAAAATCGAGGCTGTTGCTAATAAGAAATATTAAAAAACAAATTCTTACTTTGTAATATGCAGAATAATTTTAGTAAACAATTAATGTGGAAACATATGCTAAGTTGGCCTATAAACCTAGAATTGCCAAAATTCTAGAAAAAACTATTTGTTATCTTGAAAAAGGTGTAGGTTAGAAAAATAAAATTTTAAGTGATGAACCCAGGGCTCAAAAACATACTTTGGGAAGGTATTGTCAAAATTCTATGTTAACCCACTTCTCATGTATGTGTGTCTGAATTTTCAAAAAAAGCAAACAAAACCTTGAACTGCCTATAGCAGGCAGTTTGCATGTTGTATGTCCCAGAGAACTAGGACTAGAGGCCCTTTAAATCTCAGGATTTTTTCAATTTTTGGAGTAACTTCCCTTTTTTTAAAGTTAATTTGTCTATTTTTTTATTGGCCTGTGTCTCTTGATATGCATATTCTCAAAAAGACTCCCAACAGATGTCTACCACCTGAAGAGCCAAATGACATATTAAAAAATTTGATTCTCTGTTGTTATTGTTCAAAACATTGAAAGATGAGCTAGGCTTACTGCTGCTGCTATAAACTCATGGCAGCACCAAGTTGCTTAAAGCAAATATAGGTACAGACACCCCTTCCTTACCCCCATCTTATGAAGCTCCAGTTTTATGTAAATCCTTCTTTATGACCTTTTCCTACTGTACTCAGGGATGATCTATTTTGCTTTGGTTCAAGTTTTAGACTTAGTTTTCAGTTTCTTTTTCTCTGGGTTTAGCTATGAAAATGCAATTCCTGTTATTTGCTTTGAAAATGCAATTCATGTTATTTGTGTAAAATTTCAGGCCATATCAATATGTTTTTTCTAAAATTAGGAAATGTAATTGAATGTATTTGAAACCTTATAAATTGGAATTGAGCATTGTTGTGAAGATGAAAACATTTCTTGAGCTTCATTTAGGCAGAATCTGTTTTGCTATATTTCACTTTCATAACACAAAGATTTTTAAAGGTAATCAAATGTCAGTGCCCTCTAGAGGGAGAAGGAGTAGAAATAGATATCAGTAGTTCAAAATACCAACCTATGGCATACATTAGTCTGAGATCCATCCCTGAGAGTTTCATATTCCTAACCTAACCCCTTTCCAAGATAGTGAGAAGTAGCTTGTCTAGAATTTTACCACCTTGATTCAATTTATAGGTTCAGGGAGTTGAAACAAGAGGGATGCATCACAAAATGCATAGGGAATATATAATTTGGGCTGTAGCCTATATTTGCACTTTAGGGGGGTTAGATTAAAGTATAGTTTAAAAGACCTCTTTTTGGAAAAGCCCATTTTTCTTTGGCATTCCAGAAAAATAGCAATGGGTTTTTGGACCACCCCTATTTTACTACAGCATGATGCAATGTGAGGGCAGTAACTAGAACCTTTCTAGGTCAAACTTTCACCAATAATTTGTCAGTATAAATTAAAATGTGCTCTCTGTTTTGACAAGCAATTGAAAAGAAAAAATCATATTTAATATTTTTGATTTAAAGAATAAATATCAAGCACTAAAAGTTACATTTTTAGAATCTGAAGAAAGTCAGCTTTCTGTTAATATGTGAATAGAACTGAAACACTAAAAGGATATATACATCCAAATAGTATAATTGGTATTCCAAAAAGAGGTCCTTTTAGGTAAGTCAATAAACTAATAATTTCAAGTGTTTCTAAATAATTTTAATAATAACCATATTGATGTATAGCTTAGATTTTTAGCTTTTCTCAGGTATATACAATTCTTCTTAATTCCTGTTTGGTAACAAGATGTGATGGTTTTATTTTTTCATAATCTTGCTCAATTGGATACTGTTTTTTTTTTTTACCATTGTGGAATTACATTCAAAATATAAGGCTGTTCTTTTGCTCATCATTGTGCTAAAATCTTACATCTTTTGACAAAGAACGCTTAAAAGTGAAATCTTAGGACTAAGATCTTACTTCCTATCCCGTTCTTTTGCAAATGTTTTACATCATTCTGCCCTGGTCATCAGTCTAAGACAATGATGAGTATATTGTCAAGTTCTATTTAGTGAAAAATGACCTTCTTTGCACTTTTTGCTAACATCAGTGACAGGGGCAGATCTAGAGCAACATCTTGGGGGGCCCAATGTGACAAGGTTTCCTATGAGAAAATCTTGGGGGGGGGGCGGCCCAATGTGACAAAGGTGCCAATAACTGACCACATTGACAAACTTATTCTAAAAAAAAAACAGGGAAAGAGGGAGCCAGAATAAATATTGGCCCCCCTGGATCCATGAGTGATCAGTGAGCTGTAAGATCTTAGAACAACAATGAACAAAAGAATAGAAATCAGTGCAGAAAGATATGAGATCTTAGAACAAAAGAATGGCCATTATGTTGAATATAACCTTGCTGTATATTATCAAGTAAGAACAGTTTTCTTAACAATGTTTCCTTCTCAATAGCCCTAATTTTAGCATATATATTTCCCATATATTTTTCCATTTCTTGATTTCACTGGTGTTGATTCAATTTACAGGCACACAGATTGAAACAAAAGTGATGTATAGGAAATATACAATTTGGGCAAGGTTTATATATTTCCACATTATGGGGTTTTGGGGTAAAGTATAATAGAATTGCAGTCAAAATGTACTAGTTACAATTTTTCTGCATATTACAAACTAAGAATTGTTTTTTTTAACATGTTTCCTTCTCAGTAACCCCAATTCTAGCTTATACCTGAAACTGTTTTTAAAGGATAAGCTATGTTGAATAAGAATTATAAATAAATATTTGGTAGTTGGCCTCTTCTGGATCACAGTAGAGAAAATATACAATATTTACAAAGGCTATACTTCTGTTAAAAAAAAAAAAAGTTAAACAAATTTATAAAACCCTACAAGATTCATACTCCGCCTTCATGCACACATGATACCAATGTACACATCACAAGAAGCCTATGGAAAAACCTGTTTTTTTTTGTCTTACCACTAGCAACTGAACTAAGGTTCTGATGTATTTGCTCAGACCCTGTATGCCTGGTATGAAATGTGTATCATATTTGGAAACAGAAGATGCTACAGTATACAGTGCTTCTGGATGAAACATAGAACAAAAATAAAGGTAGTAGGCCTAGCCCTACTGTTATATTTTTTATTTTATGTTATTCCCAAATATAATGGTTGCTTTTATAATAATGCACCCATCCCCTTCATGGTGCCAGCTAAACCTTAATTACCTTAATTCACACTTCAGAGCAAAATAAGGTCCAATGTTGGATCTGTTCGGCTCCATTGTTGAGATGGCAGTTAAGAAAACATTTTACACAAAATATAAAAAATAGGGTTGTGACTGTGGTTACAGCCCAGTGACATGCCTTCCAACTAAGAGTGTGCTAGGGTATATGCAATTTAAGCCCACTTGGTAACAGTGACCACAGATAGGTAGGATCAAGGAGACCATTCTTCTGTAGTTTAGAGTAGACACTGCTGTACAGTGTCAATTTCTGATAGAGTATGCAAGTTGGTTGGGTATGACAAGCAGCAGTAGCATCTTAGCACAACTTTGTTGTATATATATATATATATATATATATATATATATATATATATATATATATATATATATATATATATATATATATATATATATATATATATATATATATATATATATATATATATATATGTATATATATATATATATATATATATATATATATATATATATATATATATATATATATATATATATATATATATATATATATATATATATATATATATATATATATATATATATATATATATATATATATTAATAACTAATTATGAGACACAGATGGTGGGCAGCTCCAGTTGTATCTTGTAGGTTTGGCTTCCCATTCTCTATCAAGTCTCCTTTTAAAAACATCAGCTGAGGTTGAAGACACTGTCTCCTCACTTAAACAGTTCCAATCAGGATTGTGCAAAAAAAAACAGCCCCAGGAATGTCCTATATAATAAAATAAAGGAAAATAACAGAATTTTACTTTAGGCTTAAATATACAGCATGTTTCAATTAATTAGGTCATCATTTTTCTTCCATTGCTATGCACTTTTAAAATCAAGTAAATTTTCTGATTTACTCATTGATGAGACAGTTGAGAAATAGACATCTATAGAATCAAAATTTCATCCTGAGTCCAAATATAACATACATTTGCATAAAATTAACTTTACCCTCCACCTGCTATTGTGCAAATATATACCCTGAATTTTATATTTTTGTCACCTTTTATTGAAGAAATAAAGTTTACTGTTGCCTGGGTACAGAAAATGGGTGAAGAAAGAGTTGAAAAAGAGATGGTGTTTCAGAGCATTCAAATAGCAGCCTGGGCGTTGTCCAAGTATAGCTTGATTTGTGAATTTCTCATGGTTTTTCTGCTGTGAGGGTGTGTATAATAGACAATTTTACAGTCCTAGTTTTCATTAGTACACTAACAATGGCATTAAAATATGCAAAAGCTGACTTATACAAACTGAATTCATCTTGTCTGGCAGTGGTGCCATCTATATTTGTTAACTTACAGCTCTTTTGACTGTTGAGAAAGCTGCCTGATGCCACTACAAGTCAACAGCAATCCAACCATAGCAACAGAGGGAAAAGAGGAGGTCAGATAAATAAAAATTGTGCTATTCCTGTTCTTGTTTCTAACATGAGAGTGAGGTCTCTCAGAATGGCAAGGGAACATTTTCTGACAGTAGTTAAATGCATCCCTCCTAGTGAAATCCCTCCTATGCTCTGTCCGTGGTATGATGACCCAGTATCATTGCTTTCAAGTACCCCACCTCCCCTACCACCTGAGTTTTTCTTGGCAAAGTGCAGACTGCCCAACATCCTAGTATGTAATGCCCAATTGCTAAACAACAAAATCAACAAACTTGAAGTAGTTCTCAAACAGACAAGTTCCTTCATTGCTGTGATATTAACAATGAAACTGGGCATATCAAAGGGTAAAAGTGTTTTTTTCATACAAGATTTTTTTCATACTCATGCCATGAAGTAATATGGGTTGAATGCAAACCAAAGTGCCTATCAAAGTGATTTTTGTGATTGGTTGTAGCTGAAGTTTACCCCAAGAGTTCAAAGAGCAGGAAAGAACTGATTCAGTATATCCAAAACTGTACTGATGACCTATGCTGCAAATATGCAGCACCTGCTTTTGTAATTGCTGGTGATTTCAATCAGACTAATAATGCATGGGTCTCCAGCATGCTTGACCTCAAGCAAGTTGTCTCAATCCCAATACATGTCAGTGGTAGTATATTAGACCTTATTTTCACAAACATTCCCAATTATTACAAAGTACCCTGCTCTCTTGGTCCATTGCATAACTCTGACCATAACACACTTCTTTGGAAGACCAAAGTTGGCCTTCCAGCACCATGTAAAGTAAAAATTGCCACTTGACCTATGACTAAAGAGGCAATTTGTTCCTTTGGACAGTGGATTGGGATGTTTGACTTTGATGAGATTTGCTTTTTGACAAATATCGACCACAAAGTTGATACTTTCAACTCTGCTGTTATGTAAATATCATGAAGATTTCCCTGAGAAAAAAAAATAACTGTTAGTGACACTGACAGACCTTGGGTAACACCAGATCTCAAGATGCTTATCTTAACTCGCTGCCAGTTACATCGCAGTGGTGATAGTGTTCAAGCAAACAAACTTCATAACTGCATTGTTAAACTGTTACAAGCAGCACAGAAACGGTATGTTCATGACAAAATCTTGCCTCTCCTTCAAGGTGAGCCCTGCAAGTGGCACTCTGAAGTCAAGCATCTTACTGGTAAATGTACCACCAGTGACATTAAGATACAGAAAGATGACAGAACGCTGATAAAATCAGCTGAAGTGAATGCTTTTTCACTTCAATCTGTACTACTCACCCATCCTTCACTGAAGCCAAAATCGAAGCCCTCATTGCTGACGTCTCTGAAGATACAATTGTTGAGGTACTGAAGGTTGCAGTGTATAAAGAACTTCAAATGGACTTTGATGAGATTTGCTCTTTGACAGATATCAACCACAAAGTTGATACTTTCAACTCTTTGTTGTTATGTAAATATCATGAAGATTTCCCTGAGAAAAAAAATAACTGTTAGTGACACTGACAGACCTTGGGTAACACCAGATCTCAAGATGCTTATCTTAACTCGCTGCCAGTTACATCGCAGTGGTGATATTGTTTAAGCAAACAAACGTCATAACCGCATTATTAAACTGTTACAAGCAGCACAGAAACGGTATGTTCATGACAAAGTCTTGCCTCTCCATCAAGGTGAGCCCTGCAAGTGGCACTCTGAAGTCAAGCATCTTACTGGTAAATGTACCACCAGTGACATTAAGATACAGAAAGATGACAGAACACTGATAAAATCAGCTGAAGTGAATGCCTTTTTCACTTCAATCTGTACTACTGACCTGTCCTTCATTGAAGCCGAAATTGAAGCCCTCATTGCTGACATCTCTGAAGATACAATTGTTGAGGTATCCAAGTTTGCAGTGTATAAAGAACTTTAAAAGTTGAAAAGCAACTGTGCTTCTTATCCAGGAGAATTGCCAGTTAAACTTTTTAGATAATATTCTATGTTTCTATCAAAACAACTCTCATCAGTGATCAATCAGTTGTTAAAGGATCACAAATTCCCGAGTGTTCGGAAAAAAGACTAGGTGCGCACCTTGCCCAAAGTCAAAGACCCGAAATCCAGTGATCAGCTTCGTCTGATTTCTATCACGCCTAATAAAATCCTTTATTTATAAAACAGAAACGGTATGTTCATGACAAAGTCGACCAAATCCTTTATTTATAGAGAGCTCCTAGCCCAAGTTGAGCCAGCCCTTGATCTGTTTCAGTATGGTTGCTTGAAAGGGAGTAGTATGATGCATTATCTAGTATGTCTCTACCACCTGATTACTGAGTGGTTGGACAAAGGCAGTAGCCTCATTGACCTGCTTTTAGTCAATTATTGTAAGGCATTTGATTTTATCCGCCATTATACAGCAACAAATAACCTAAAAAAGATGGGTGCTAGGAAGCATATTTTGCTCTTAGTTGTTGACTTTCTGCGTAACTGCTACCAGTGTTTGTATGCCCTCTTCCAAAATGACAAACTCTGAGTGGGCTGAACTGACATGTGGCGCGCCACAAGGCACTAAGCTGGCAGCTCTTTTGTTTTTAGTGGTAATTAACTACATTATCCTTGAGTTTGAAGACAGATTCAAATATGTGGACAATATCTCCCTACTTCTGAAATGTCTTGCTGAAAAGTATCCACAGTTCCACAGTTCCAAAGTATCCACGTGTATCCCCAGTTCAGCAGTGAGATCAGTAAACCCTTTCTTGAGCAGTGCAGCATTAATGACCTCCAACTTAGTGTGAATAAAACAAAAGTCATGAGGTTTAATCCACTTAAGCATGGCCTCTCATGGCCAGATCCATGGTACCCTACCGCCTCAACCTCAGTAATTCTTGGGGGTACTTTCAGTGTCAACTGTTCATTTAGTGCGCACATCGCCAGTCTGGTGAAAAGAGGTAGTTGCACACTATGGTTGCTAATTACCTTGTGCCAACTGGGTTTCTCACAAAGTCTGCTGAAGACAGTTTACGTCACATATGTGCACCCTATCCTAGAATATGCGTGTCCTGTTTGGGGCCCTCAGGCTCATAATATTGAACACCTAAGTGAAGATCTGGAGGCCATTCAAAAATGGGCTGTGAAAGTGATACTAGGCCTCAAATACAACTCTTATGAGGCTGCCCTTAGTACCTTATAACTGTCAACGTTTGGTGATAGGCGCTTGCAGTTGATGTGCAATTTTGGGCAGTCCCTTCTTTCGTCCCAAAAACACCATTCGTTGCTTCCCCCACCTGTGCCTATCACTGCCAACACCTGCCATAAAAACCAACTAGTGCCGCCAAAGTGTCAAACAACCCATCACAGCAATTCATTTGTGCCTTTTTTTGTCAGTTATTTAAACCGCAAGTGACCAGTTTTATGCAATGTACTAAACAGCGCCATTTAGTCACGGCTACAATAATTGTTTATAAAATAAATAAGTCTATAGTCTACAAGCCTATATATGTGACTGTCAGCCTTGGTCTTCTTGAAACTTTTCTTGGTTATCTTGTGTTTAGCTTGGTCTCTTGACACCATAATGATGCTAAGGATTGTCACAAATTAAGAACTTATAATGTAAAGGGAAATAAGACATTTATTCTTTATATTAATTCTGACATCATCATATAGTTTTACTATAGTCATATGTGGTTGTAATCTATGATTATAATGCTATTCATTATCTTGAATATGAAGTTATAGATTAATTTTTTTTTTTTTTAATATTATGTTTTGGTATTTATAAAGGTACTAGATATAGTAATTTCCCTTAATTTGATCCCTTAAACAGTTCTCTATGATGTTCCAGTACCTCACTAGCAGCATAGAAAAAAAAATGAGGACACACATGTGCTTCCCATGCAAAAAAGTGATGTTCCTTGTTGGTCAAGCCAGGGGATTCTCCTTGTCAATCAATCCAATTGATTGTAAGTTTGCTGTATAAAGCTTTTGGTGAAGACAATCCCAATGGTGCATCTTTGTTTATGACCAAATGCCCATTTTTAGGGGTTTCAGGCTATTTTTTGGTTACTATGGGTTGCAGTTCATCCATTACTTGGTTGCAGCTACCACTGCCACCACAATTTTTCACTTGAATTATTGCTTTTAGCTCAGCTGTAATAATGGATTTACCATTTTGGTGCCTAGAAGATGTTTGTAGAGGACGCCTAGGCATAATCGAAGCTACAGCTGTACCACTTTCTTTCAAGGGACCATTTATAAATATTTGAACGAATTTTATGATGCTGGTTGCCATTTCTTGCTTGAAGGTAGCTTGTATTTGATTAGGAAGGTAACTTGACTTTTCCTGGGATAATCTTCAAGCAAGTTCCAATTGATTAAAAGATTTCATCTAGGGGTTCTTAGAATTGGCAGTGCCAGATGATCTTATTCTGCCGTGGTAAAATTAAATCATGAAAGCACCAAAGACATAATTAGGACTTCTGCTTTTTCAAAAAGACCAGATGGAAAAGTCAATTTAAACACTAAGTGATTGGGTCCAATTGCTTGGATATTCATGAAATATTTAATAATCAGTATATTTCTCCTGTGTTGATTTGTCAACATTCTAGAAAGAATCATGACTTTGTGACATGGTGCATGATTTAGGAGTCCCAGTTCCAACTTTAATATCATTTCTTGAATGGTTTCCAGCTTTGCCCAGCTTTTCTTGCACAGATCAAGCACTTTTATAGAATATTCCACTTTGGACCAAATTAATTTCTTGTAGAAATTCAATATCACAGTGAGAAAGCTGGCCCATTTTGTACCTTCTAGCTGCTTCATCATTAATAGTCCCTTTACTGTATTTTTATATTTACTATAATACTTATTTCTCAAATTGTTTACACGTTAATAAAAAGAATATTCTGATGGTAGAAAAGAGCAAAGCTGAAGCTCAAAACCAACAAAAATTGTGGCTTTGTAGCAAATGCAACACATATCCATAAAACTAGGTGAAATAAACCAACTCCCCAATATCTTGCCAATACTTTTAGAATTTTGAAAGCTTGCTCTTTTGTGAAAACCCAAAGCAATCTATGATTTTTGTAGAGTAAAAACTCAAAGCAATTTATTGGTCTTTAACAGTGAAAAAATAAAGTATTCTAGGATGTTTATTATATGATTTGGATGTGCTTAATGTGGTTTGTATTGTGGGCTATGATTTTGTTGACAAATCTGAAGGAAAGGTGTCTAGGTAGTGTTTCAAGGTATACACTAACCCCATGAATTTGCATCATAGCTTAACAATCTTTACACTTTAGAGGAAATAAGCAAATTGCTGGAGTATATATATATATATATATATATATATATATATATATATATATATATATATATATATATATATATATATATATATATATATATATATATATATATATATATATATATATATATATATATATATATATATATATATATATATATATATATATATATATATATATATATATATATATATATATATATATATTATGGTCTATTAATTCTTAACTTCAAGTAATACTAAATGGCATTTCTAGAGTTCAAAAACTATATTACTATTTGTTGATAAATCAGCTGGTGAGACAAAGGAATTACCTTATAAGATTATGTCATTTTTACATGGTCTTAATGACTATTCAGTTGCAAAAACAAAATTTCATCTATTTCAAGAAGAAATCTGATCCTAAAATGACATCTTGTTTCAGAGATTTTGTCTTTTCAGTAAAGTGCTAGTTTTTCAAAATTCTGCAAATATAAGGAAGTATTGGAAGTTGGTTTATTTGAGCCAGTTTGATAGATCTATTTTGTCTATATTACCAAGCAATGATTTTTATTCTTTTAAAGTTTCAACTTTGCTCTTTACTTCCATCATATGTTGAATATATTGAATTTTTTATATGTCATAGGGTTAAGATCAAATATTGATTAAATTTTGGTTTCTACTATCACAAAGTAGAAACCCAAATTTCAATTTTGGGGCTAATGAAAAGGATAAAAACATAGTAATGTTAAAAACAATAATATGCCTAGAACTGGCTAAAGAATGCAACATTAAATTGAAAGAATGAACAAACCACTTACTAATCATTATGTTTAAAATCATCATTTTACCAAATTTGTTCAGAAAAATATAAATACATATTTGGGTCACACCATGTAAAAAGCTTAAAAATAAGTAAAACTCCATATTAAAAAAAAGTAAATGAAGATGCTCTGTTATTTTTTTTCTGTTATCTCCTGGCATTGGAAAAACTTTCAGAAAAACCACGCCTAGAATAAAACAGGCTATTCTGCAAAACAGTAGAAAATAAGTAAAAAACTTTTGGTCCCCATCATTCAGCATTTGTCCGTTGTTTCAACAAAGGATTTTCAGACTAATTTATTCTATCACAAAACTAATACAACCAACTAAACACAATTCTCTGGAATTAGCTCAAATAACTATTTGAAAATCTTTCAGAGTTTAAAAATAGATATTACCATAAATAAGGGCACCATTATTGCACCCTAAAATCCCAAAATGGCTAATGTGCTATACAGGCTCTATCTCTTTTAGACAGTATGTTTTCATTTATCTTAACATCAACAACAGACTTTACTGAAAAAAAATACAAATGAATGTGCTTTGTCAGTTTAATATACATATACTGATATTTATTAATCAAAGTGTTAATATTATTTGATTTATTAAAGTTATAAAAGTAAAAACATTTATGTTTTTTCATTAAAGTGCAAATTATGTTCTGTCCTTGAGTAGGCATAGGGGTTTTGAGCCCTACTCATGTTAATTTCTACTCGCTTTGAGTTTTACTCGGTTAATTATTGTAATTTCTTTTCGTTTTGGGTCTCCTTTATTTACCAATTCTGATTTGTGTTAATTTACCTCTTGGTAGATTATTTGATTTTATTTTTGCTCATTTTTGTTTAATGGAGTTCTTTACTTTTCTTTAAAAAACTTATTTTGTAGAAAAAGTTTTTTAATTGATTAAATAAAAAGACAAGTTTTTTTTTTCACCTGAAAATAAAGAGCAATATTAAAACTCAAAACAAACCCATATGTGAAGGGATTGCCCCCCTCCTCAACACCTTGCTCTTCATGCTATAGTTTTTAGCACCTTTAAAAAGCTTCCTGTTCTAGTTAGACGGCTGTTCTGTTTCAGAAGTCGTTCTTAAAAAATTGGGACAGTAGTCAATTTTTAGCATAAAGAGCAAGGTATTGAGGAAGGGGAAACCCCTTCATGCACGGAAAAATTTCTGTTCGTTTTGAATTTTAATATTGCTCCTTACTTTCAGTTGAAAAAACTTGTTTTTTATATAATTTCTGATCGTTTTTCAAATAACGCCGGTAAATTTGGCTCAAAGTCTTTAGAAAATTCCCTCCTCTCACAGGAAATTCCTCCATGGAAAGTTCCTCCCACAAAAAATACACTCCCTTAAAAGTCCTTCTGAACAATTTCCTTCCCCATTAAATTTATTGCAGACAATTCAGCTTGAAAAATTATCCTTAGCATACTTTCCTTTGAAAAAAGACTTTCGGCTCTAATTGTTCTTTTAAGAACTCCAGAAATCCCCTCTTCCAGGCATTAAAAAAATAAATAAGGAGTACAGTCTATTGATGTTAGAACATGAAATTCAAATAGGCAAATGGTCTATGATTCCATTTTTAATATTTTGCAGAATTTATTCATGGGAATTTGTGTGTGAATTCTTCTTCTGTGTTGCAAGGTATATAAAGTTTCAATTTCATGGTTTGTAGAAATGTCTTTTTTATCATAAAAAAAAATTAAAAAAAAAATGAGTAAATGAGGTTTACCTCTATGAATAGAAAATTCTTGACAGTATGGCTCGAAACCTCTTTAAAAATACAGGGTTGGAAAATGTAAGTTGTAGTTACATAGCAAGAGTGTCTTTTCATTCCCTATTTGTGTGTATGACAATGTGTTAAAGTTTTTTTTTTTATTTACATTAGTTAAATCAGAGTTGTTGTGCAACAACAAAAAAACTGGTAAAGTTCTACAAAATCATATTATTGAGTTAGGACAAAAGTGAATACACCATTTAATGCCTTTTTTTTTGCTTATTACTAATGTAATAATAATTTATATCGTAAATTATTTTAAGCCCCCCCCCCCCTATATATGCCCAATCAGGGGTTGGGTAGGTTAGGTATATATAGGGGGGGGGGCTGAAAGTTAGTTCTAATAGAAATTATTACTATACTTATAATCAGCATAAAAAAAGGCATCAAATGGTGTATTCACTTTATTCCTAACTCAATATTATGATTTCGTAGAACTTTACCAAAAAACTAAACCAAATTAAGTGTTCTTTCTGGGAAAAATGTATTCTTCTGGGTTTTTTTTTTGCGCAAATTCATTTGGCCAGACATCACCTAACCCATTTTAGTAATATTAAAGTATAGAAAAAACACGTGTGGCTAGTGGGGATGTAGAGAGAGCTCCTTAAATATTCTCCAAAAATATTTAGTGCTGTTTTTTTTTTGTGATGTAAGCTTGCCAAATAATTGCCAAGTGGGCCTAAGCTTGAAAATTGTCCAAAAACAATGTGTGCTGTACCAACACGATTTGTTGAATTGAGCAAATATATTATTTTTGAGTTATTTTACCAAATTTCTTTTAGCTCAATTTGGACCGCCTCATTTTGGAAATGCTGGTTATACAAATGCTGTAAGTATGTCAAACAATTTATTTTTTAATTTGGTAAAGCATCACCAATCCATACCTGCCATTGTTTTTAAACTAGAGAATTGCTTATTCAAGCAAGTGTTCTTGTACCTGCACAATAGGATTATATCTGTATTAGGTAAATGTTCTGGAAAGTTTTATAGAAAGTAATAAAACAATACTAGAGGGTGATTAGATTCTGGCCAACAGCTAGTTGACTGTCCATACCTCCAAGCATATTTGCTTGGAACCCACAGGCAGTGTAAAACTTCTTGCAGTGCAAGAAGATACTTCTGGCAGAAGATACAAAATTTCACATTTTCTCAGATAGGCGCTTGAAATTTTTACATTAGGAGGGTTATCTGATCTTTTGAATCTGATGATGTGATTTTCATTAAGATTCTATGACTTTTAGGGGGTCTTCACCCCTCTTTTCAAAAATCAAGCAAATTTTCTCATGCTCGTATCGTGACCTTTGATGGGTAAGATTAAACTTATTGAAACATATATATTTGAAATCAGCGTAAAACTCCGGTTCTTTTGATACATCTATAGATGTCAAAATTCCGTTTTTTAGAGTTTTGGTTTCTATTGAGCCGGGTCACTCCTTACTTACAGTTCGTTACCATGAACTGTTTAATTGTAAGGAGGCTGCATGAGAAGCTCAACAAGGAATTTTACATTACAATATGAAAGCCATCCAAAGCTAGCAGAAATTAACATCGAGATTTGTAAGAGTCTGGTATAGTGTGCTTCATTTATTGTGCAGTTTCAGCCTTTAAACATAGAACTATTAATTATTTATTCTTTCAAGCTGGGATTGCAATGTTATGGTTAAACAGTCAAGCAAACAAGCTGTAAAACTTTGTAGCTTTTTCAAGGTCCCCCGATATTGATCGTCAGGCTGTAAATGAAATAAATGATGGTATAGAAAGACAAATTCCACTACACATGAGTCTAAATTTATACTTCCACTATCAATTATATAAAGCTTTTGTCAGACTCCATCTTGATTTAGGAATGTGCCTTTTCTGGTCTGTATTATTGACAAGGTCATTCAGGTCTAATATGAAATTCTTACAAAATGAGTGACCGCCATGCAAAAAGAAAATCACCACATGAATGCACTAAAAAAAAAAATCCGATTAATAAAAAATATTTTTCCCCTATTGAAGAAATCGAAGGATACAAAAACCATCAACGGGATTTTCTTTTTCTTTTTTTTTTAATTGAGATCACAGACTGGTGGTATGTAATGGCTTATATTGTAGTCATACCATAGAGTCTCGACTCTTTCCCATTATTTCAATCCAGGGTAAGTTGGAAGTGGATATGGAAAAAGTTTCAAAGCTGCCACTAGCAAAAATAATTTTTATATGCAAAAATAGTGTTTTCAGACAAAATCTGCCAGCTAATTTGAAAACTGCCAAGTAGCATTGCTACTTTGCTACCCCATTTTTTGTATGGCGGGTTGGAAGTCTCTTAATATGAGAATTTCTTTATTAGAAATGAAACCTCTGCAATAAGGCTTCAAAGAACAATAAATATAGTTAATATTGTACAGTTTAAATTAGCCTTCTTTAGTCCATCATATTCATCAAGTTGCTGTGGAGGTAGATTTGGATAAGAAATTTTTTCGTTTTGGTATAACTTCTGTTTCAGCCATATTTTTAAGTCTCTGTCAAACACTAGCAAAATAAATTCTTCCGTTTTGTCGATAGATGGCGGTGTATGAACCGTAATATTATGGGATATAGGCCTATCTAAAAAACTAGCTTTGTAGGAGCAACATGTTTTAACTATATTGAAAGGTCTAATTAATTTATAAGATCAAATTTCTTATTGAATTTCTTTTTTTAGTGTGAATTTGACCTCCTAAGGGAGTTAACTTTTGCTCGATTTAAGTTTGAGTATAGCAGTTTACCTTTCATTGACAAATTTTGTCCTTTTAGTTAAAATTTAAGAAAAAGATTATATATATAGCAAGTATCAGATGCTTCTATTTTCCTAAATTCAGCAAAATTATCTCTTTGATTGAACTCGTGACCAAATTTTTTAGCACTGATGAAGAATCTCATATGGAATACATGCTTTTCGGTCAAATCTCATGTAGGTAATGATGGAGAATACTTTTTGTTTTACTTTTCTTACAAATTTGCAAATAAAATTTTGAAATGGAGAAGATTCATGTCCATTAACTGTGCTGCTAACCCCCTAAATAAATTCCTTGATTTTTTTTTTCAAAGTTTTCACATATTTTTTTTCTTTATCTTAGGTTCTGTGCTTGAATTTGATTGTTCCTATTTTCTATTAACTATATCTATTCAGTTTTCTTCTGTTAAGTTTCACAATAAATTGAAGTTGAAAAATAATGCTAGGCTACATAAATTTTTTTTTTTTTTTAACTTCTGCTCAAAATTTGCGGTAAAAGATTTAAGTTCTCGGTTACGCTTTTAGACAGAAGCCTCAGTTTTCACACTAAATTGCACTGTCATTGTTGCACAATAGTTTTATGCTTTAGCTGAGTTGGTAGCTGGTGCAGACACAAACTGTTTCCTATGACTTGGTTCTTGCCTTTGGCATGTAGGCCACTTGGGAAACATGGTATGCTCTTTTGTGATCCACTGCTTTCTCTTAAAAAAAGAGAAAGAAAGAGAAGAGAAGATTAAAATAAATAAAAAAATTACTTGTGGCATCCATGATATTCTTGCATTCCTGACCCACTGACATGATTGTTTAAGGTTCATTATCCTGCTTACAGGACATTAATTACATCCATTTTTTTTACCTTCGTGTTTTTCACAATTTCACCGCGGATTATGCAATTCCTTAGAATTTGTATAATAAATGCATGTATCATTTACAACTTCTGATTTTGCTAAGTGGCCTTGTTATCTCTTCCTGCTATGCCAAGGAAAGAGCTTAAAGATGGTGCTATTATTTTTATCTTAAGTCTGCATGCTGAAAACGAAGGAAGAAATGGGACCTTTACCTTTAATTGGCCTAAACAATTGTTTAGGATGGAAACAATAAATGAGTAAAATGGTTATAAGCTGCCATTGAGTTAAATTGATATTTGGATATTAACTTACTGGATATCCTCTAAAGCCTACTTGAGACTTCAGGCTAAGATTCTTGTTTTGGTGTCTATATGCCTGTATGTATGTAATCATAGTTTATCCATGCTTTTGTCCATGTATAAGAATTTCATACCAGGGACTGATTAATAGGAGGGAGTAGGGCTGATAAATATAAATCCAGAATTTAAGGGTCCCTGGGAATTAGATATTCATATAATAGTCTAACACTTGTGAAGTAGTTAAAAGAGAATCAAATACATCATCCTCTTTTGATGATGCCCTTGTGTATGTGAATACATTTTTATCTAGTAAAATGTGTTACTTGGGATCTAAAACTACTTCCTTTTTTACATTTATCCTCAACCAGAAAATATCCTCCCCCCTCCCTCCTAACTAAACCTGGACACTGTGTGAACTAAGTGAATGTAATATACGTAAAATATTGAGATCGCTTTCAAATAAACCCATAATAAAAAGTTATGTATTTGAATAGTATCAAAAGACAAAAATTTCGAGTGGGGCGGGTCAAACTGGGCACCCTCCTGGATACCGTCATGTTGAATACCCATCTATTTTCACTATTAATTACTATCTATAGAAAAATTATAGTACAAATGTTTTTCTCTATTGGTAGATGCTCTAATAAATTTTTTTTTGTATCGTGGCCAGTTATAATCGTGATTTTTTAGATAGTAAGTGATTAGCAAGAGGAAATAGTTAGCTAAATGTCACATGGTTTTTGTGACTAAATTATTGCTGCATTTTTTTTTGTTGCAGAGTTAGGTTTCATATATGATTTTCTTTTTCTTTTTAGAGACCACCTAATAAAACGTCCAGGGGGCCAGACATAGGAACCCTATCAGACACTTTGAGAAGTGTTTTAAATGTTTCTGATGCTACTAGTACGTCAAATGGAGCTGTAATTGGATCTAAGTGAGTTTTAATTATTTTAAATAATATTATAGCTGGCACTTTAAGGATACTTCTTTCTTGTCTTTGAATTTGTTGTTAGAGAATTGCGCTAATAGCTTCAATATTGAGCTGCTATAGATCCCCTAGGTCTAATATATAGTTTTAAGTTATAAAAAATGTCCTCATAAGAAAAAACAAGCAAAGCTGTTGGCTGAGTCGTTCTCAATGGTACACTCTGTGTGCAGGTTCTCAGTGCCAGTTTCTAATAAAGTGTAATCTGTGTTTCGAAGTCTAGGTCTGGATTTCTTCATTTATTGGGAAATAGATTTTTGGCTGACAGGATCCAAATTCCATAAGCTTTAACTATTTGGAGTTGGCCAACTCTTCTTTCTTGAACCAAGGATCATAATGTTCTCCTACGGTTCCAGTTCTGGGCCTTCTACTCCTTTAATTTTGTAAGAGGTGAACGTCTGTGACTTACTATTAAGCCCATTTCCATGCTCGCTAAATGATAGCTCTATATCCAGTGCCTCAATTGCAGCATCTAACTCGTTAGTAAGGGAATTTAGCGTATCTTTAAGTGTTCATTTTTTTGATTTCTCGGTTCTGTCAATGATACAAGAAAGAAAAGCAAAGATGTTATTGATTCTCACCGTGTCTTCGTGATCAGTTTATCAGCAGCAATCTTCTCCTGATTCTTTTCTTCTTTCGCAATGATCTCCTATGTCGGTCTTCAGAGAGCAAATAACTCGAATTTTTTTCGTTGTGTCTCCTTTTACTGAGACTCCAAAATTTGTCGTGGATGGAACAGGACGAATTTTCTCAAGAAACAACGACACTGAAATATTGTTTTGAAACACGGCCAGTTAGTAACTGTTTTTTATTTACGGCTTGCCTTTCACAACATTTGAAACAGAACATTTTATTATTTGAACCAAATGCGAATGTATCAGCTCTATTCCTTTTCCAAAGAGCGTGATAAAAATTTCACCTTTTAATAGGCTCTTGCAAAAGATAGTCGCTCTTGAAGTACTGTAAAAAAATTAAGTGTAAACAGTGGGGGGGGGGGGTAATTTTTTTCGTTTTCAGTTTTAATGAAAACGAAAGTTTTAATTCAACACACAAACAAAAAGTTTTTCTGATGGAAGAAAATAGCAAAATTAAAACTAATACGAACCAAAATTGTTGCTTTTGCAGTCCATGCAATATTTGTCCACGAAACTAGCTGAATAAATTGATTCGTGATCTCATATCTTTAAACGAGCAATAATTGTGTAATTGTAGATATTTTTCCTGAAAAGTGGCATAATAGCATATTTTCGGTGAGAAAAAACGATCTAGATAGGCCACAACTTTGAAAAATTTGTTTTTCCCTCCCAGTGCCATCAATAGATTTGTCATAAATCGTCTGATAACTGAAATTGAGACCCAACAACCGAAAAGAAACTGTCAAAATTAAAATTGACAGTTGGAAAGAGTGAGTGAATATCAATCACATCATTGCTATTCTTAAACGTTCCAACCTTGGTTAATTTTGCACTGTATTAGTCTCCTATTTGTATCAAATATGAATGCAGCGATTATTTAATCATTTGGCCGCCTTGCAGGTTAATTGAACCTTGCAGAATAACAGAAGAGGTTAATTGAACTTTGAGAGCGTTCTTAGCAAGGTGTTCAAATAAAAATATTGTTATTTTGGACTGAATTTCTAGTGAAATAAGTCTATTTTTTTTGTATAGTTCAGGGGGATGGATTCACAGAAGTGTAGTTTGGGGGGTGGGGGAGGCAAGGGTTCACGAATTGACTAGGCCAAAAATAAAATGAATTGCAATGCAGCCAAATCTAAAAAAAATCACAAAAATTGTTTTTTTTTGTGTCTGAATCAGTGTATGGGGAGATTGCATTTCCGCAGGGGGGGGGGGGGAAGGGGCAAAATGCCAGAACCCTTTTTAAATCTAAAACTCGCTTCACCGAGCGAAGCTCTGTCCCCTGGTACTATTTGTAGAAATGCTCAAAGCTCCTTTTTCAGGTGAGGCGCAAATGACCTGACCCCTGAATCATTTATGTCATTTCACGAAATTTTAGGGGAGAGGGATCTAAACTGTATTTTTCAAAATCCATTTTTTTCTCAGTGACAATACCAAAAAAGGTATTTCTAAAAATCTAGGAGGAAAAGGAAAATGACACTCCACATTGGGAAACTTAATGGTTTTGCAAGTCATAAAATACATATTTATTAATGTACTACTACTATTACTACTAACAACTCACTGCAGCACCAAGCAGCCTGAGGCCAACACCTACGCACGCTCATTTTCCATCCAAATCTATTTAAAGCCTCCCTCTTTTTACCCGGGTAACCAAAAGAATCCGTAGACAATTCCTCTGGAAAACATCGAATAAATGCTCCTCTGTCTTTGGGAGTGCCTTCGTTTCAGCCCTAGACCTGGCTGCTTCTTCTAGACCTTCGGCAATTTTATCTATGGCCTCCACTTCACACATCTTTAATTCGTACTTTAATGCTTTCTCTACTTTCCTTACGTTCCTCCTATTTTCATATGATCTATTACTCAAATACTTCTTGTAGAAGCCCCTTCTTTTCTCTACTAAACTGAAAGCATTTTCATCAATATTCCTAGGTTCATTTCTAACTTTCCTCTCTATAATACTATCGACTACTTCACAAATTATTTTCCTAAAATTATTACATCCATCTTCTACGTTGTCCAATTTTAGACTTTTTAGTTTAATATTCAACTGTTCCTGGAAAGTTTCTCTCTAATTCTCATCCTACCAACATTATAACTTCCTGGAAGGTAATTACCCTTCCTAATTTGCAATTTTAGATTAACCTTAGACACTACTAAATGGTGATCTTTGCTTTTAACATCAGTAACAACACTCCTATAGACCCTAGTATCTCGCATCGATCCTACCTGTCTTCTGTTTACATTATCATAATCAATAAGGTTGCCGTCATGTCATCATCTGGGTACTATGCTAACTTATGGGCCATTGTAATCACCAAATATAGTTTTGGTTACTAATGTAAAATCTTAAACTCGGAAGACGTAATTTAGTATTATTCATAATCAAAAGGAAACAAAAAGAATATATTATCCAGAAATGAACAAAGTTGTGATTAAACGTTATGATGCGAATTTCTGAAGTTAGTCTATAGCCCTAGCATTTACATAGACACGTTTTCTTTGGATTTTCAGAAACTCTGGTATCAAATATCCATCTTCATACAGTTCGTGGTCGCGAACTGTGATAAGGAGTGGTTAAGCTCTAATAGGTACCGAATGGCTACCAAAACTCTAAACAAAAAGACAGAATTTCGATAACAATAGACACATGAAAAGAATTGAATTTTTCTGCTTATTCTAAATATATAAAGTTCATTATGTTTAATGTTTACCCATCAAAAGTTACGACCCTGAGACAATTTGTGCAATTTTCGAAAAGGAGGAACATCCCCCAAAATCCAGGGATCTTAATGAAAATCACAACACCACATCCGACATATCAGAGTGCTACTGTAGAGGTTTCAAGTTCCTATATACAAAAAGTAATTTTTTTGCCAGAAGAACAATCATGAATGTGTGTTTATTTGTTTGTTTTTCGTGTTTTCCTTGGGTGATCGTATTGTACCAGTGATTCTAGAAGATCGGGAGAGGGCTCATTTGATTGGAAATCAAAAGTTCTAGTGCCCTTATTATGAGACCGAAAATATTGAAGGGCAACTAGCCCCCCTTCCCCCCCCCCCCCAAAGACATCCGACCAAAGTTTGAGATAGCTACTTAATTCAGCAGAATTAATAGATTTTATAACTGTGCCTTTGGGGATGACATTACCCTTAATAGTCCCTGGGGAAAGAGCTGTAAGTTACGCAATTTACACATTGTTTACATATAGTGTTTGTTATTGGGAAATATGCGGAAATTTTTTGGGTGGTACGTTCGGCCTGTGGGGTTTTCCACGGGAGGAAAGTTTTCGGGGGAGTTTTACAGAGGAGATTTTAAACGGGGGAGGGAAGGGGATTTCCTGACACTATTTGGAAAAGAGTCAGAAATTAAACAAAAAAAAGTTTTTTCTACTGAAAGTAAGGATTATATAAACACGTAAAACGAAAAGAAATTATTCTGTATATGAAGACGGCTGAACCTTTCTTAGCCCTCGCTCTTTACGCTAAAGTGTGACTTTTTGTCACAATTCTTTAGGAAAGACTTCTCAAAAACAAGGCCCGTTGAGTTTGAATGAGAAAACACAAAAAAATGAATGAGAAGCATTTTTAAGAACTTTGAGACTTCAGCGTAAAGAGCGAGAAAGGTTTAGAAAGGGGCAGCTTCCCCTCATATAGGAATAATTTCTATTTGTTTTAAGTTTTAATGTTGCTTCTTACTTTCAGTTGAAAAAAATTGTCTTTTTTTATTTTATTAAACCAAAAAAAGAGCGATTAATCGGCTTGGGCTCATTTTGCAAGGGTGTTCACCAGAATAAGCAGATTCAAACCATATAAAAACACCCCAAAATGCTTTGCTTATACACCGTAAAGAATATGTTAAAGCTCTATTGAAGTTAAACCATATATTGTTTTGTATTTTCAGTAAAGCAATAGTTTTTAATAGTTCTGCAAATATAGGGGATCATCGCGAGTCATTTTGTTTTAGATAGTTTTATTGATATTATGTTGCATACTCTCGCTCGTTACGTCCATCAAAAAATACTTTTTGTGCGTTTGTCAATTCTTTTACGGTCTCTTTTTCAGTGACGCCCTTAGTATATATACAAAACAAAATAACAGAATTAAACAACTTGGTTCAAGCCTGGACCAAACGGAGATATGTTGCATTTAAGGCTGATGCGCTAACATGTAGTGCCAGGAGAGCACATTTCTTTGTTTTCGTAGATCGTATTTAACCAATGGTTTCATCCGCAAGAAGACTAAATTTTCGATGTAGAGGTGAGGTGGAAGTTTTCAAGACGGAGGGTTGTAAGCCTTCAGCTAAGAGCTTTCAACCATGGGAAATGGGCTGACTGTCTCAGAATTTTCACTCAGTGGTAGTTTGCCCGACTTGGACGATATTGTTGTTTTTAAACAGAAAAAGGCATCCTGATATGCGTAGTTTTAATCAAAATTTAAAGAAGCGCTTTAACTGTCAATTTTAATTCAAACAAGCCCTATCAAGATAATTTACAACCCATTAAAAAAAAAAAAAAAAAAAAAGGTGTGTTTTTCGTCATGTGAAAAATAAAAAAATAGAGGTATCGCTCAAACTAAAATGTGATCCTTCTTGGTTTTTTAGATGGGGGAAAGGGAGGGATTGTGTAAACCACTACTCGAGGGTAGTTGACCATGAAAAACTGATCGGCTATTAAAATTTGCACTCTCTAGATTTTTGGCTAAAACTAGTATTTTGTTTTGCTTTAAATTACCACTGGAAAATTTCAATTTAAGTCTAAATGAACCCTCCTAGATATTCCCCAACCATCTTTCTGATACAATCCCCCCCCCTGTCAAAAAGGGAGATCCATCACTGTTACTCAGGCAAAAAACAATTTTCTTTTTTCCAAAATGGGTGTGGAAGGGGAGGGCTGTAAACCTCTTCTAGGTTTTCGAAGACGGAAACTTAAATAGTGTAATTTTTCATTTTAGTTTGATGCAATGTTTAAGGGGTTTCAGGCAATTCCTTGTCGTAAATAAATACTATTATTCTGTTCAATCTGAAAAATAGTTCTTATTTATGAATCAGCATTCAAGGGAAACGTTTCTCAATACACAGTTTCTTCGAAACTGCGTTTTAAAACTTCAGGTTAATGCGGGCTGATATTATTTGGTCTTTACTAAGTTGTAATTATTGCTACATCCATGATTTGACATAATTCGATTTTTAATCCAATGTTTGTTCGTTTTACTACAATTTTCAGGATAATCTAAAGTAGGGGGGGGGATTGCGCTCCTAATCCCTTTTCTTCGTGCTTAAGTTAAACTTTTGTATAACAGTACTTCGAGAATAAGACCTCATTAAAATATATTTGCGTTGTACAATACATGGAATTTTCCTAACTATGAAATAATAAATTTCTATATACTTAATTCAAACTTCTTAAACTTTCTAATTTAACTTTTGTAACAAATCTTGATTTTTCATGTTTGATAATTAACTTCATCTATGTTGGAATACCGTATTATAGGGATAGGCTGTTTGTTAGAGTCGGGAGAAAAAACAAAGATCAGAAATAGACTGTGATCATATTTATTTTAAACAGCTTCATGCGAGACATAAACAAACGTCAAAATTTACACTATCTGCTTTGCCAAAATTATTACACGGGCTAAATTTAAATTCATTCACATCGAGCTCACCATTTCTTTAGTGTTGTTGAGAATTCTTTCTGTGAGCAGTCTTATCATGTAAAGTCTATAAAAAGTTCCAACCGATCCAAAAAACCATGTGCCTAGTCTTTAACGTGGTTGAAAAAAATAAGGCTGTCGAATAAAGTTTCTGTCTGTCCAGCAATATGGTTAAGGTAAAAACAAGACGAAGGCTAAGGACGTTGTTTTTAGAAGAAATTTAGTAAGCTTTTAAAGCAGAAGGCAGTATACCTAGGCCTGGTCAAGACCTTTTATGAAGCATCAGTTCAGATCATTAAAATACAATCTAATGCTAGGTCGTTAGTTCTGGCTTAAGTTTTCCATGACCAAGGGACGTAGGGCATCACTTTGAATCGATAGGATACCGAGTTTTACATGATTGTTCGCTTGGATTTAGTCTTTTGCCGGCAAAATTTTGATTTTTGCCAGAATCTTCGTCAAAATGCCTTCTACGGACATTTTGGAGAAGAAACTCTTAATCCTCTATTTAAGATAGAATACCCCATCCGTTTTTTTATTACTTGTACCTTAACGTCTGTTTTCATTGAATACCAAAGTGAGTCAAAACTACCAGTAACAAATCACTTGAAAAAAAATAATTGCCATGTTATGTTTCAGAATGCTTCCAATGGCAAGTTCAGCTTACGATGTTGACGAGTCTTCGACTGACGGGTCTGTTATGCTTCTACAAGTAAGTTTTGTTTTAATTATATGAAATCATCAAGTTAATATGATTGTTTTTACCATATTTCAAGACAAGAACCGCGAGACAAAACAGTTTCAAAATGTTTCCTTTAATAAGAAAAACTCTAGATTAATAAAATTTACCTCACGTTATGTCCTTATTTGTCCATAAGAATCCTCCTTAAGCCTTAGACATCCTACTGAGTATTACTTTAACATGTTGTATTCAAGCGAAAGAGGAAAAAGGGTACCAGATGGTGTTCCTCTTCAATCCCCTACAGATTAATTGGGTTAAATTTTGCCCATTTCACAATGAGGCGATTGATTACGCTGACAGCAAGGACCGAACGAAGTCCAAATAAGATCTTTCTATTTTATAAATTAAATAATAAAGGTTTTTTTTTTTAATAAAAGCAAAGAGCGAAGCTATGTCTCGAGAAGAGCTGAACAGAAATTATAATTAAAAATGGACTAATAGTTAAAAGAAACAGATATTTGACTTAATATAAAATGAAACCAATAATAAACTTATAATGTACAAAAAAAAACTGATATTCAACTCAAACTCAAAACGAACAGAAATTACTTATATTTGAACTGAGAAGCCGTCCCCCTTGTACCCCAATTATAGTTAAAAAAATAGATAATAAAAGACAGATATTAAAGTTAAAAGAAACAGATATTAGACTTAATAAAAATGAAACCGACAATGAACTTATAATGTACCGAAAATAAAATTGATATTCAACTTAAACTCAAAACGTACAGAAATTACTAGATATGTGAATTGGGAAGTCGTCTCCTTTATACCTCAATTATAGCGAGAGTGTTATTCGCGCTTTACTAAAAGAAATATATATTTTAAGTGATTTCTCTTTTATCATCATAGCATTGAGGAATAAATAGATTAACGACAGCTCTCGAAACCAATGCGATTATATTTTATAATTTCAGTCTAACTCCATCAGGCTGATATCCACTAAAGTTCCATTCATACTTTCTTCATTCTAAACATACTCCTTGAAAATGCATAAAAGAGATGGAACATATTTGTCATTGCAAAACTTCTCTTCAAAGAACAAAATGGAATTTTTCAAATTAATTAAAACTATTCATTTTCAAATATAACTTAGGTACCAATGCTCTATACTTTTGATGAAATAGACCAAAAAAGAAGAATTTAGACATAAATGTGATTTTTTTAACATGTATATTTTTTTGCATGATCTCGATTGTTGTTGAAATTTTAGTTTTTGATTGTTATAATTGTATTTAATAATTTAGTTTTATTTTGCTATAACATCAACAACAACGCAACAAAGAAGAATGGCGTCCAAGGACTAATCTAGGTTTGCAAAAAAAGGTGCTTTCTTTCGCTTTTCATTCGTTTTACAAATTATAAACTGTACTTCATTGAAAACAATATGTATTTTGAACAGTTTAGTTTTAATAGGGCAACATCTATAGTTTTTAGAGGAATTGGGTATGATTTTTTTTTTTTGGGGGGGGCTACCAAAAACTTTACAAAACTCATCAAAAATTGTTTATATACATCTTTGTCGCTTTTTACGAGTGCAATTGGACCTTTGAGCGGGAGGGAGCAGAAGCTTGGTAACACCCTTCACTCTGGATAAGGCCTTGAGTTTTATTTGAACAAAAACATCAATTTTTTTAATTTTGCTTTTATTAGAGTGCGAATTTCTGTAAAAATGAAGTAAAAATGTAAAAATAATTTCTGTAAATTAATTTCTGTAAAATGAAGAATAAAAAAGACAGAAGAAGAACTAAAAGATGTCTTTGATCATGATTGAGTAGTTTGTGAATATATTCGAAGATCCTAATTGAATAAGCAATTAATATTGGTTAAGAAACCAAATAAAAAAAAAATCTGAAGAAATGCAAAAAGCATATTTCTGAATGTATATTTCTTTTAGTTGTCTTGTAAGCATTAAATTATTAAAAAGAGTTTTTCCAACTGAAAGTAAGGAGCAACATTAAAACTTAAAATGATCAGAAATTATTACGTATATGAGTGGGGTTGCCTCCTCCTCAATGCCTCGCTCTTCACGCTAAAGTTTTTTAGTACTTTAAAAAAAGCTTCTTATTGTTCTAATTTACTAAAGCATGTGTTTCAGGAGTCTTTCTTAAAGAATTGGGAAAAAATTCAAACTTTAGCGTAAAGAGGAGCGTATTGAGTAGGGGGCAACCCCCTTCATATACGTAATAATTCCCGATCGTTTTAAGTTTTAATGAAGTCGAGACTTGAATCTGCAAGAATATATAGGTGCTTGAGCAAGAAAATTTCCCCCTCCAAAAAGAAAATTTTCTGAATAGTGGCGTTTTGCTCGAAATATTTTCAACACAACTGATAATTTATCACCCCAAACAATAGATCGCTCTTTTCTGAATCAAATCATTTCTTTAAATTATATAAAACTGAATTTTTTCAAAAGAAAAAAAAAAAAAACAACAGATGCCTCCTTTTGGGATCACGAGTGCAAATTTGGTTTCCGCTACAATAAAAAAAAGCCGAGAATTCTTATATATTAGGTTTTAGTTGCATAAAGTACTTAGCCATTAAAGGCTAATTTCTCCTTTTTAGACCAAAATCTTCTCTACATTAGTGCGAGCATGTGCACCCCAATATTCGTTTTAAGCACCTTAGATTACCCCGGAATCCTTACTCAAACCAACTGCGGCTAATGTGAGCCACCCCCTCTCTTTTTTTGAACGATAGCGAGCCTTGGATCACTGACTATTGCATAAAGTACTGAAAACTACGACGTAAAAGGAAAGGATTTAGGGTATTTATCTGATCTAGCTAAAGGTAAGGATTCCGGCAACAACGATTTTAGGGGGTGTCAGTTGTCTTGCGTGAGGCACACCGTGCTGGTGTAACTAGTTCTGAAGCATGAAAACAGATAGAAGATGAGCTGAAAAGCACTGCTCCGCTTTTCTCGGAGTACAACGAGTCCAGATCTACCATAAGGAATCATAGCTCTGGATCAACTATTTAGATCTTATCCGTACCGGAAACGACTATCTTTATGCTGAAAGAGCTGCGGACTAGGGATCACACTTAAACGCCACAAAAGAGATGATTCCGATTCTCTTCGCATCTGGAAACCATAAATACGCCACAGCTGCGCTTAACTACCTATAAGAAATGCTACGCCTGCCTAAAAAAGCGCCAGAAGTTCACAGAGAGTTTGTAAGTAGAAATTTTCTTGTTAGGGAAATAAGCAATTCGTTTCGCAGCATTGTATGCAATCTGGTCTTAGATTTGACCATGAATTTGGACGTCATAGGTCATCGAGGAGTTTCTGGTGTCGTTGGGGCGACAACGAATGTAAATTCCAGGGATCAATATCTGGCTACTCTCCCTTTTCTCACAACAGTCACAAAAAAGTTGAAAGCAAACCTGAACATGCATGACAAGTCAATAAACCATCATGAAGATACCCCTGCGTTTACGAATCTGACAATAAAAGGCAGAAATCGGGCTATGGACTTGGTAGAGTTGCTCGTAAACCCATTCAAGCCGATGTGAACAGAGCTGTACAAGTTTATGACAGGGGATACAGCTCCAGAAGTCGTAGCAAATAGTCTGCTGAACTTCCGAGTCACTGGCTTTGAAGCTATGAGCCCATATCTCAAAGGGACACCCACGAAAGTAAAAGTTCGCATAGTGCATACTTTTGCCTCTGTTGCCAAAAAAGGAAAAAAGAAACAGCCACAAAAAAAAGATTTTGTGGAAACTGAGCTGCTTAAAAACGCTTATATATTCTTACAGATTCAAGTCTCGACTTTGTTTTTATTAACAACGTGTAAAGGACAATCTGATGGTTTAAATGATGTGCAGTTTGATTCCTTTTCATTTTTTTTTAACAGCTAAAAAAAATTGGTCATTGTAGGCTAATTTCTGAAAGCTATGACATTATTTAGAAAAAAATAAATAGTTGCTCAATAATTTTTTTGGAAAAGAGGCTCATGGTTTGACTCGTAATGACGAGCAGAATTCAAATAAAGCATAAAAAATATAATTATGTAGGCAACAATTTCAGAAAAACCGAAAAAACTAAGAGAAAGTATATTAAAAAATTTTGATTTCAAAATTAAATAGGGGTTAACTAAATAAAAAAGGTTGTTGGAAAAAACTAAAAATACCAGGTGAAAATACTCGTTCTTAGGATTAATAATATTTCAAGTTTGTAAAGTTTTCAGTTTTATTTCCGTGTAAAAAAATCACGAGCAGTATGACGTCATTATAGGCCAAATTTGACTTTATAGGCTAAAACGACCATGTTCTACACACGTCCGATATAACTTGTGCACCTCAATATTCGTTTTAAGCGCTCCCGATTACCCTAGAATCCACCCTCAAACCAACTGCGGCGAGTGCGAGCCACCCCTTGAAAGATAACGGTCCCTGGATCATGACTGTTACATTTGAACGATTTCGATTTAAATCTTCAATTTTGATTAGAGCTGGAAAATTCAGGGAAGCTTCCTCTCTTAGGTTTTTTTTTATTCTAAAAAATACTCCTAACCTTGGATTTTCTATGTATAGAAAACCCACCCACAATGATCGTTATCTGCATTTCTAGTCAAACCACCCTCCTTCTGTAAAAAGAGGGGTAGTAATCTCTTTAGTCGACAGAGTTCTAAAAATCTGTCCACACAATCATCTAGAATCTGAATTCAATTATGTTAAAGAAATTTTATTTTGTAATAATTACCCAATTAAACTTATTGAGAATATCATAGATAGAAGATTAAAACAGGTAAAACAGGAAAATAATGAACTCATCCTTCTTTCTTTAGTTACTCATGCAGTGAAAACAAAACCTTCACCACTCTACCATATATCCTGAAACTCAGCGACAAACTTGGTAAATTTTTAAAGAAACACAATATCTCTGTTTCTTTCCAAAATGAACTGAAGGTTGAACTTTTTTCTGGCCCTCAACATCTTTCAAAATCCAGAAAATTTTGTTCTTTTTGATGGGTCAACTTTAATATCTACAGCAAATGGTTTACCGCATTCTTTTAGGGAGGCAATTGAAATTAAAAAATACATAAATAGAGACTTTGCTTTAAATAGAGATACCGGAGATATTCCTTTAAACCCAATTTATAATAACTTAATATTAAAAGATTCATATAACATTTTTCCTCTGTTTAAATTAAAATCATCTGGGAAATTGGGTCTGTAGGCACGCTAAGCAGAGCATTCTTGCGTAATCTAATTGGTGAATGGTTTTTCATTTGTTCAGGCTTTTTTTTTTTTTGGCTAATTTGATCAAGTGTTTTTTCTGCTCTGCCCGAATCTACTTGAAAATGTTATTTTTTTTTTTTTTTTTTTTTATATGCACTGAAGACAGCTTGGTGGAGATCCTTGCTGAAACATCTGCTTGTTTTCGCTTCTTTTCTGCCCACTGACTGACATTACCCTCGTTTTCTCGGCTATTTAATTTCATTACTCATTTATTTTTTTTCGTCTTTGTCAGAAGTATTAATGGCAGTAGTAGTAAGCACATGTTGCCTTTTGGCCAGTTGAACATCTTCCTCATGATAGCCCGAAAGTTTGATCTTGATACGTTTGATCTTGAAGTTTGATCTGACACCAATCGCATCGATATATTTTGTCCTTCGCTGTTTTTATGGACTATGTCTGTTCTTTGGCCGTTAGACCCCCCCCCCCGAATTTGTGTAGTCGTGTATTGTGTAGTGTATTTGTGAGCTACACCTTAATGCACTAAGAGGTTTCGAATGCACGGCGGGTACACCCTTTCAACATCTATATGTAGTTAAACATTCTCCTCAGAATGCCGTGAAAGCTTCAGCTTTATACCTTAATTTGTTCCTAAAATACCGGTATCGCAAATACGCCCATATGAAAGATTTGGAAGGGCAGATCGGCTTTGGATTTAGCTCAATATGCACGATAACATGCTTGTGACATCCCTAGCTGATCTTGGGATATTGACTTTTTGGCGTTCTGGATAAACATAGTGCCTTCTGAAATAGCCACTTCGGTCAAATAGTCAAAAATCTTATAACTAAGCCTCTGGAGATACCAGGCCCAAACATCCCATGGGCAAGGAGTGTAAACTACACAATTTAACTACACGACAAACTACACAAATTTAGACCCCCCCCCCCTACCGAATGTTTATGTGCCTGACATATCACTTATCTCTTAGTCCTTGATGAATGCTTACATAGCAAATTAAGGAACCATAGGCTATATAAAAATGTAACTTGCTCTTTTTGCAGAAGCTTTCTTGAACAATTTTTCGAGGTTTTAATCCTAAAATAAAAACAATATTTTTTATTTAATCAGCATTTCCGCTGCTTTTTGGTGTGGAATTGCAAATGTTCCAGAGGTAATCAAGTAAGAATATAAAATAGTGAGAAGACTCGTCGTGGATCAGTGGCATCTGGATTAAACCTGACTACCCATTTGAATAGATATTGCCATATGCTATATACATAACTACCTAAAAAACCTTTATAATACGAGCTCTTATTTTACAAAATGCATAAAATTTCTACTAATCAGATTTTGATCTTCCTTCAATTTTTATAGATGTTGTTATATCATTTTTAGACAATATACAACTGTCCTTATTCTTTCGCAATGCCGGGATATTATTGACCGGGTGATATTTCACAATGCCTGTTAACGAAAAACAACGGATAAATATACTATTTAGGGCTATAACTGGCACCATTACGGAAAATCAAAATTTCAGAATAGATAAAGATATTAACGAAGAACAACGGATGAATATATTATTTAGGGCTATATGTGGCACCATTAGGTAAAATCAAAATTTCAGAATAGAAAAGGCACTTCGGAAGTATACTCTTATAACACAGGAAGTAACCTTCTGTAGTTGTCGTTTTGTTACGTACTGGGAAATGTTGACCCTTATATAAAGTATAGACTATATGACCCTGTTTCAGTAATAGCCCACGTCAACCTATCAAGTTATACACTTTTTTCACGTGTTGTTTTTTTTAATTAAAAACGGACAAAGAATAATTTAAAAAAGTAAAGTTTTTCTGAGGGACGTAAAGAGCGAAGTTGAAACTGAAAACGAAAAAAAATTATTGCTTCACAGTCTATCAATCATATATGGGTAAAACCAGTGCAAATAAACCGACTGATTATATTTCACTATGTTTGTATGATTATAGAAAATCTTGCGTTTTACTGAAAACACAAAAGCCAAGTATAAAAAAAGTAAGAATATTGATTTAGGAGTCAAAAGTGAGTACGTTGCCTGACAACAACAATCTAATCTACTACGATTTTTGTAGTCTTACACCAGCTGTGATATCAGTAACTTCAGTATACAATTAAAATTATCTTAGAACTTTATATTATTTTAATAATAATATTAGAATATTATTTTAATATTATTTAATAATATTATTTTTAATGTTTTATATTATTTAATGAAATTATTTTTAATATTCTAATATTATTTTAGTATTACTTAAAATAAATATTATTTTAATAACCGCAAAGTCATTAAACAGCATATAAAAATAATGAATGGATTTATAAGATAACATATTTGTCCATACAATTTTAAATCGTAAAAAGAACAAATAAACGATAATATGAACTTCGGAAATGCGATTATTTCTTTCTACAACAGAGAATTTCAAGTTATGATACAAATTTTAAAGCTAGTCTATAGTCCTTGTACTATCAAGATGGCTTCACTTCGGTCTTGTCTACAAAATAATCAGGAAGTGTCTTTTTCAAAACCAAACCGAGAGCCAATCAATGGACTGAGCTCGTTGTGCAGAAGTGATACCAAATTAAACGAAAAAAAATAAAAAATAAAGTAACAATTCTAAAATGCTTTATTTTTATGTTGTAAAGTGTTCCAAAAATCCTACATTATTTTGTGTTTTCAGTAAAGCGCTAGTTTCCTATAATCCTACAAACATAGAGAAATATCATCAATCGGTTTATTTGCACTAGCTTTTTCGATACATGTTAGATAGGCTGTAAAGCAATAATTTTTGTTAATTTTAGGGTTCAACTTTGCTCTTTTCTTCCCTCAGAAAAACTTTTTCTTTTTGATAATATACACGTAATGCCTTCTGGTTAGTCCAAAATCCGCCACATCGTACACTAGAAAGTCCAACTTAATAATGTAAGCCGTTGCTGAGATATTGCTCTTGCACGCTTTTGACAATCTACATGCTCATTCTCAGTTTTGATTTAGTTCAACATCCGGCTAAGCATTCCTTGAAAGCTTCACCTATACCCTTAACTTGTGTAAGTATCAATAGTAGTAGTAGCACTAGTAGTAGTATGCATATATCACCTTTGGTTTTCTTCAACAACCCCTTCAAAACACGCTGAAAGTTTCAATTTAATACCATAAACCGTTCCTGAAGCATTGCTGTGCGTCTTCTTGACATCGTGTATGCACATGGTCTGTTTTGATTTAGTTCAACACTGTTTCAGTATCCCCAAAAAATTTCGCCTTAATACCCTTAGCTTTAGAAGCAGTAGCGGTAGTACCATTAGTAATATTAGTAGCAGTAATAGCAACAGAATTAATTGTAGTAGCCTTAGCTTTAGTAGCAGTAGCAGTAGTAGAAGAAACAGTAATATTACGATGCAAACATTGTCTTTTGGTTAGTTCAACATCCCCCACAACAAGCCCTGTCAGGTTTAACGTTCACATACGAAAGGGTTCCTAAGATATTACTGATACGCCCTTTTGACAACCTGTAGACAGACGGGGTGCTGTGATTCAGTTCAACTTCCCCCCTCAATATTCCCTAAAAAATTTCCCCTTCATATTATTAGGCATAGTTGTAATAGTAGTGACAGTAGTAATAGTAGGATTACTAGTAGTACTAGTTGTAGAACTAGTAATAGTACTTGTACTAGTAGCAGCAGTAGTATTAACATAGTCTTTTTTTTAGTTGAATATCCCCCTCATAAAGCCCTGGAAGTTTCAACTTAATACAATGAACCGTTGCTGTGGCATTGCCAATATGTCCTTTGGATAACCTGTATATAATCATTGTTTTAATTTAGTTCAACTTCCTTCCTCCTCTACACTTCCTGGATTTCCATCTTAATACTCTTAGCCTTACAATTAGTCCAGTAAAAATACGGTTTTCACCCGGCATTTGAGCAACAGAAATGTTTTTGTCACCAAAATGTTCAGAAAAATTTGCTCAATAACATATCCAAAATTGTCCAAAATCCGCCGTGCAGACCTGACCCCTTTTTCAGGGGAAAGAGGAGTAAATCTTTGAGTTTAAATTTCTGAGTTTAAATTTATTTTCTAGATTAAAAGGTCGTTTTCTATAGCAGTAGTAGTGGTATTTGTAGTAATAGTATTAGTAGTAGTAGCGTGTGAATCTTGCCTTTTTGATCAATTCATCATCTCCCTCATCTCTTCCTGAAAATTCCAAAAAAATATACTCTGTCATTCCTGAGTTACGCCATTTTGACAACCCGTATGCACATACTATGTTTTGATTTAGTTAAACACTCCACTCAACATTCTCTGAAAGGTTCACCTGAATGTCCTTCGTCTTTTTGGAAATTTCAGGTTATACATGCCACCTATCTCAATAACAAATACTATGTGTAAACGATGGCCGAATTGTCTAACATACAGCCCATGTCCCGAGGGCTGTGGGTAGATTAACATCCCCAAATACATAGTTACTGGACCTTACAAATATGCTGAACAAAATAGCTGTTGTGATTTGATTGTATGAATTTGCGGAAATGATGATTGCGGGGGGGGGGGGTCTGGTTACCTCTAATCATTTTTTACTCTTAAAAAGGCACTAGAACTTTCAATTTCCGAGTGAATAAGCTCCTTTCGAAGTTTCTACGACGACTTCTATACGAAGTGCCTTGGTCAGAAAAAAAGCATTGTGCCTACTTCCCTCTTTACTCAGGCAGCGCAATAGCGCTGCCTATGATGACTGCAAATATTATTTTTGGTTCATCATTCATTACTTAGAATGAGAAAATTCTTCTATTAATCTCCTTGTAACAAAGTGAGCCAGACTACAAATTAAACAGGTTGCTGTTCACATTTTTATAATTAACATTATCTGACATTCCCATGGACATGTTCCTTTCCAACAGCATACAAATTGAATTTTTAGGTATATTCGAATTCTTCCTTTGGAGTTGGACGTTAATTTGTTGTAGAGAAGTACCTTGTAATTCAGCTCGTTTGTCATTTATTTGTATAATTAAATTTTTTTAAGTAGAGAAAAAGAAGAATTATGTGCGCAGTAACTTAGCCATTTTTTTTTAGAATAATCTCTTGTAAAACTTCTATTTTAACGGAATTCCTTTTAGGAAAATATGGGTGGAACTACTTATTTTTTCACAGAAGATGAAGCCATTGAGCAAACTACTGAAGAACCGGAAGAAAAACCCGGATTTACTGCTTATCAAGGTCCCCCATCCAACTTGAAGTTGGCTGAGCCTGGAAGTGCCAGCTATTTCATATCCAACGAGCTTAAATTCTCCCTATTACATAGCTATTCAGTCTCCCTTCATCCTGGTGCTGGTTAGTCTTGCTCATCATTTTGATTGTTGATTTCTTTTTAATATGTAATGACATTACTGTATTAGTGATATACGAGGCATATTTTTTAAGTAAGTACCATTTTGGAATTAAAAAAAGACGTGCAAAGATATCGCAATAATTTTATTTTTACATGAAAGCCTGTACCTTAATCTACTTTCTACATAATTTCCCTGAATATTGAGGCACTTGTCATAACGTGGCATGACACCCTCCTGTTTTTGATTACCCTCCTGATAAAATTCTGCCGCCTGACTTGTTAAACACTGTATCACAACTGTTTTGATTTCGTTATCGTCTTGAAGACGCTGACCACCCAGATGTTTCTTCAAGTGCAGGAACAAATGGTAGTCGCTGGGGCATCTTAAACACTCAGTAAACAACGTATAGAATGAAGAATCAGTGCGCATACGCAGAACGCCGACCGTAGGGCTGAGGCGGCAGAATCGCAAAACGGGTACTTACTTAAAAAACATGCCTCGTATATATTATGTTACTAATAGTTCTCCTCTTCATTCTACTGGTTGATACCCAAAGAAAGAGCTCTTTTATGCTGTAGTGAAATGAGATTGCTCTATTATTTAATGATAACACAAATTCATGTTAAACTGAGAAGGTCAAAATCAAAATGGAAAAATTCAAATCAGCTCTTCCTTTTACATACATCCCCCCCCGTATTATTTTGGATTATTTCGTATTGCCTATTGAAGCTAACCTGCTCACACTTGAAAGTATATTTATTGTATTTTAATGGGTGTTTTGGTTTTATTAAAACGAAAATGTTTTTTTTTTAGATGTGAAATGGTTTTCTAATAAAATTTTACTTTATATAACATCGTAATGGCCAAACTCCCAGTATAAATTTT